>NW_007260928.1:117904-147247 GCF_000164805.1 Carlito syrichta
TGTATATGTACCACATTTTTTAAATTCAGTCCTCTTTTGATGGACAGCATGGTTGGTTCCAGGTTCTTGCTATTGTGAACAAAGCTGCGCTAAACATTCGTGTGCAGGTATCTTTTTGATTCAGTGATTTGAGTTCTTCAGAGTATATTCCCAGTAGGGGGATTGCAGGGTCATATGGTAGGTCGATATTTAGAGCTTTTAGGAATTGCCACACTGCTTTCCACAGAGGATGCACTAGTTTGCATTCCCAACAACAGTGTGGGAGTGTTTCCTTTTCCCCACACCCTTTCCACCAACTGTTATTTTTTGAGTTAGTGATAATTGTCATTCTGACTGGAGTTAGGTGGTATCTCAGTGTAATTTTGATTTGCAGCTCCCTGATGATTACTGAGGTTGAACATTTCTTCATGTGTCTGTTGGCTGCTCAGATGTCTTCCTTTGAGAAGTGACTGTTCTTATCTTTTACCCACTTTATAATGGGGTTGTTTGTTTTTTCCTCTCAGCACGTTTGAGTTCCTTGTAGATCCAAGATGTTAAGTCTTTGTCGGACCTGAGTTGGTAAATACTTTTTCCCAGTCTGTAGGCTGTCTCCCTGCTCTCTTGATGGTTTCTTTGGCTTTGCAGAAGCTTGTCAGTTTAATGAGGTCCCATTTGTCTCTCTTATCTCTTATGGCCTGTGGGTTTCAGGTTTTGTTCAGGAATTAGATGCCAGTTCCAATTTCCATAAGGGTATGTCTGTATGGTTCTTATGGTTTGAGGTTTTACATTTAGGTCTCTGATCCATTTAGAGTTAATTTTTGTGTATGGGGACAGATAGGGATCTTGTTTGAGTCTTCTGCATGTGGTCAGCCAGTTTTCCCAATGTGGTCAGCACTGAATAGGTTCTCCTCTCCCCAGTGGTAGGTGGTGGAGGCTTTGTGGAAGATGAGTTGGTTGAGAAATTGAGGTTTAGCTTCTGGAATCTCAGTTCTATTCCATTGGTCTATCTACCTGTTTTTGTACCCATACCAAGCTGTTTTGATGATTGTAGCTTTATAGTAAAGTTTGAAGTCTGGTAATGTAATGCCGCCTGCTTTTTTTTTTTTTTTTTTGCTGAGGATTGTTCTGGCTATTCTTGGTCGTTTGTGTTTCCATATGAATTTCTGTATTGTTTTATCTAGGTCTGAGAAGAATATTGCTGGTAATTTGATGGGTATTACATTAAATCTGTAGATTGTCTTAGGTAGGATGGACATCTTCACAATGTTGATTATTCCAATCCATGAGCATGGGATATTTTTCCACTTGTTTGTGTCATCTTTGATTTCTTTGAGCAGTGTTTTGTAGTTTTCATTGTAAAGGTATTTCACATCTCTGGTTAGGAAGATGCCAAGGTATTTCATTTTTTTGTGGCTATTGTGAGTGGAATTGTGCTTTTTATTTGGGTTTTCTGTTCGCTTATTATTGGTGTAAAGAAATGCAATTGTCTTTTGTACATTTATTTTATATCCTGAGACTTTGCCAAAGTCCTTTAACAGTATAAGGAGGTTTTTGACATATTCTCTTGAATTTTCAAGGTACACGATCATGTCATCTGCAAAGAGAGATAACTTGACTTCCTCTTTTCCTATTTGGATACCACTGATTGCCTTCTCTTCTCTGATTGCTCTAGCCAGGACTTCCAATACTATATTGAACAGGAGGGGTGAGAGTGGGCATCCTTGTCTTGTTCCAGTTTCTAGGGGAAATGGTTCCAATTTTTGTCCATTTAGAAGTATGCTGGCTGTGGGTTTCTCGTAGATAGCTTTTACTATTTTGAGGTATATTCCCTGTATGCCTAGATGTTCGAGGGTTTTTATCAAGAAAGGGTGCTGGATTTTATCAAAAGCTTTTTCTGCATCTAATGATATAATCATGTGGTTCTTGTTTTGACATCTGTTAATGTATTTAATTACATTTATGATTTTACGAATGTTGAACCAGACTTCCATCCCAGGGATGAAGCCTACTTGGTCACGACAGATGATTTTTGAGATTTGTTGTTGAATCTGGTTTGCTAGGATCTTGTTGAGAATTTTAGCCTCTATGTTCATCAAAGATATTGGCCTGTAGTTCTCTTTCTTTGTTGGGTCTTTACCTGGCTTGGGTATAAATGTGATATTAGCTTCGTAAAATGATTTGGGGAGAGTTCCATCTTTTTCAATTGCCTGGAATACCTTCAGTAGAATTGGTATCAGCTCCTCCTTAAATGTCTTGTAGAATTCTGCTGGAAAGCCATCTGGTCCAGGGCTTTTTTTTGTAGGTAGTTTTCTTATTACATAGTCAATTTCCTTGATTGTTATTGGTATATTTAGGTCTCAATTTCTTCTTGTTTCAACCTAGGCAGGTTGTGTGATGTCAGAAAGTCCTCCATTTCCTTAAGGTTTTCAAGTTTGTTTCCATACAAGTATATGTAGTAGTCTCTAATAATCTTTTTTATTACTTCAAAATCAGATGTGACTTCATCTTTTGTGTTTCTGATTGTGTTTATTTGGACTTTTTCTCTCTTATTCTTGGTCAGTCTAGCTAGGGGACCATCGATCTTGTTTATTCTTTCAAAGAACCAGCTTTTTGTTACATTGATTTTTTTGTATTATCTTTTTGTCTTCTATGTCCTGGATTTGGGCTTTTATTTTGATGATCTGAATTTTTCTGCTGAAATTAGGGTTTTGGTGGTCTTGCTTTTCTAGCTTCCTTAGGTGGCTTGTTAGACTATTAATTTGTGATCCTTCCATTTTCTTCATGTGCGTTTGTAGGGATATAAATTCCCCTCTCACTACAGCTTTCATGGTGTCCCAGAGATTTTGGTAAGATGTTTCTTCATTTTCATTTGTTTCCAAGTACCTTTTAATCTCTGTTTTGATTTCATCATTGACTCAGGAGTTGTTTAGCATCATGCTATTTAGTGTCCATGTCTCTGTGGGTTTTAGGGGGACCTTGTTGGTGTTGATGTTTATAATTATTCCACTATGGTCTGAGAAGGTACATGGTAAAATTTTGGTTCTTTTAAATTTGCTTATACTTAATTTATGGCCAAGTATGTAGTTGTTCTTAGAGTATGTCCCATGTGGTGATGAGTAGAATGTATATTCTGCGGTCTTTGGATGGAGTGTTTTGTAGGTATCAATTAAGTCCAATTGGTCAAGAGTCACATTGAGGTTTCAAATCTCGTTGCTGATTTTTTGTCCTGATTATCTGACTAGGGTTGTGAGTGGGGTGTTGAAGTCCCCAGCTATGATGGTGTTGGAGTTAATATCTTTTTTTAGTTTACCTAGAAGCTGCTTTATGAAAGTTGGCACTCCTATGTTGGGTGCATGTATGTTTGAGATGGATATTATTGATGGATTGAACCTTTTAACATTATGTAGTGGCCTTCTGTATCTTTTTCAATTTTTAATGGCTTGAAGGGGATTTTTTCTGAAATTAAGATCGCTACTCCTCCTTTTGTGTTCCGTTCGCCTGAAAGTTTGTTTCCCATCCTCTTACTTTGAGTCTGTGAGTGTCCTTTCTAGTGAGGTGAGTCTCTTGAAGGCAACAGATTGTTGCCTGGTGATATTTTATCCATTTTGCCATTCTATGTCTTTTCAGTGGTGCATTTAGTCCATTCACATTTAGGCTATAATTGAAATGCAAGAATTGATCCCTGTCATAAGGTTCTTACAGAGCTGTTTTTCCTGTTTGTTTGTTGTCTTTCTTTTGGTTTTGGAGTTGGTTCATGTGTGTTTTTAATCTTTTGCCTGTACTCTTGTGAAGAATGTTGTAGTTCTTTTTCCTTTTCTTCTGTGTTCAGTACTTTCTTGTGTTTCTTGTAGAGGTGGTCTAGTGGCAGCGTAAGTTCTTAGGGATTGGATGTCTGGAAAAGATTTCAATTCTCCCTCACTAATGAAGCTTAGCTTGGCTGGATAGGTTATTCTGGGTTGCAATTGTTTATCTTTTAGAACTTTGAAGATAGGGCTCCAGGCTCTCCTAGCCTGGAGGGTTTCTGTAGATAAATCTGCTGCTATTCTAATTGGTTTTCCGTGGTAGGTAGTCTGGCCTTTTTCTCTTACTGCCTTTAGGATTTTTCTTTTATGCCTGCTTTGTTTAGGCAAATTATTATGTGCCTGGAAGTTGTTCTTCTCATTTGTTGTCTTGCAGGGGTTCTCTGAATCTCTTGCACTTGAATTTTTGCATCACTGATGAGATGAGGGAAGTTTTCTTGAATGATTTCATGAAATTTTTGTTCCAGTGTGACCTCTGACTCTCTCTCTGCCTCAGGAAGGCCAATTACTCTTAGGTTCAGTCTGTTGAAGTAATCATTCATCTCCTGAAGGTTTTGTTCTGACTTTTTAAGCTTCTTTTCTATGTTTTTGATAGTTTGGGTTATTTGGTCTTCGAGCTCTGAGATTCTTTCTTCTGCTTGGCTAATTCTGCTTTCCATGCTAATTAGTTTGTTATTTATTTCCATCACAGTATTCTTACTGCTGTTATTTCTATCATCAACTCCTTCCTATTTTTCTCCTGTCTCTCCACAATTTTTTAAATTCTCTCTATTAATACCTTCATGTCTGGGTTTGTTGCTTGTGACCAATCATTCTGGGGGGTCTTCATTGTTTGTGTTCTGAAGTCTGTTTTCTCAGTGTCTGACCTCCCAGGGTCTGTGTGAGCCCTGTATTCTTCTTTTGGTTTTTCCTTCATTTGTGCAGATTTTTCTTCCCTACTTTTCCCTTCCCTCCACTCCCCCGTCTTCTTTAATTCTGTTATTCAGGGGTTAGGAGTTTCTTTTACTTCTGTTTGTTCAATCTCCTATTCTTCCTACTGTATTTCCTCTTGCTTTGTTCAGTTCTGGAGTTGGACTGTGGGTTGAGGGCAGTCCTTTCTGTAGTTCTGGGATTTAATTAAGGGGGGAAACTGTGATTCAAAATCTCTCTGCAAATCCTGGTATCCGCCAACAACTGTATGGATAGTCTGAAACCCACTTCCCACTGGCTTGGAGTCTGTCCATGCAGTGGGGTTATAGATTTACTCCCTGAAAGCAAAATGAGGTTAACAGAGGCAAGAGAATGGGGAGGGGATTTGAGAGAGAGAGGAGTGAGAGGCAAAACAGATGAGTGTACCGACTGGTAAGTGAAAAGAGACACAAAGACTGAAACAAATATAAAGAAAAACAATAACCACAACTGAAAACTAACCAACAACCATATAAAAAGCTAAAACATACAATGATGCTAACGTACACACTGACCAACCTACTTATTTGTGTGTTATTCCTTTATACAAAGATAGGCTTTACAAATAAATAAGAAAAAAGGAAAAAGGAAAAAAAGAAAAAAGAAATATAAGGGGGGGTAAAGGGATAGATTAAAGTCAGTAGACTAACAGAACCAACCAAGCACACTCTGAGACTATTCTTTTAAGTCCAGTGTCCTTTCAGCTCTGATTTCTAGCTGTCTTTGCAGGTTGTTAGAATTATTCGCTGTTAGAGTCAGTTACCCCTGGCCTGCTGTGAAGAACAGTTCAGATATGGACCCCCTGCCCAGTCTATTACTGAGATCTGGCTTTTTCTATTTATCCAGAGGGATGAGCCTCTGTCATTCCTGTTTTGATGTTGTTACCTTGGTTCCCCAGCAGGTGGTGCTATCTCATGGCTACAGTCCAGACCTGGTGAGCTGGTTATCAATCTGCGACCTGCAGCGGCAACTTTGGGGTGGAGGGGGGAGTTCCACAGACCTTTATGCGGGTTAGGGGCATGGTGTGGCAGTGGCAGCAGCAGCCAGGCAGCTGCGATCTCAAGATCCTGCTTGCGAGGGCTTCACAGTCTAAAGTTGTGGGTCGCTTCAGGCATGAGCTGGGAATGACTGCAGCGGCTGCATCTATGACTGCAGGATCAGCCCAGACGGCCGTGATATCTGAGTAGCGACGGCAGGTGGCAGGTGACGGTGGCAGCTGAGCTCCCTGTGAAGAGCAGGCTGGGGAAGATGGGAGCTGCAGCTCTTGGGAGAGAGCTAGGGTCTTTATGAGTGTTCTCTTTCACAGAGGGTCTCTCAGACCATGCCGTGCCATCGCCATCTTGCCGGACGTCCTATAAGTAATTTCTTAATGGAGATCCCTGGCTCAGGCAATCTTCTTGCCTCTGCCTCCCAAAGTGCTGGGATTATAGGCGTGAGCCACTGTGTCCTGCCTTTAGTCAATTAATAAATATAATTTGGTTATTTGTCAAGCTTCTGCATTGCACAGAATCTTAATACATAAATTATGAAATTGTATTTATGAGTATTTCCATCAGTATATATGTGATATTTTAAATAATTTATGTAGTTTTAGCACTTTGAAACTAAGTGGCAACAGAGACCAAAATGTAAGACAAAATTACAGACTATATATAAATTTGAGAATAGTTTGACAATATAATAACTTTTTTCATAGAAATGGAAAAAAGATTTCCTACATTCAATTTTGTATTGCAGTCTACTACATATTTTAGGTTAAGGGGAGTGTTCTGGAAATGTCAATTGGATTCATTGGTTAGTATTGTTGCTTAGGTATTTAGTATGCTTTCTCATTTTCTGTCTATTTTTTCTCAGTTATTGAAAGGTAGTGTTTAAATATTCAAATTAAATTTTGATTTGTCTTTTTATTCTTTCTATAGGTTAGGTTTGTACTTCATTTATTTTGAAACTCTATTATTAGATGTTGATACATAAATAATTTCCTTTTAAAATATTATGTGATGTTTACTTATTTTTTGTTTCTATACATGTATCTCTTTTTTTTACATTTAAATATTTTTTTTAGTTATATATTTTGAGGTACAAACGCAGAGGTCTACATGCATATATTGTGTAGGTGGTAAAGTCTGGGCTTTTAGTGCACTCATCATTGAAATAGTGAATGTTGGACCCAACAGGTAATTTTTCAACCCTCAGTTCCCTTCTACCCTCCCACCTTTTGGAGTTTCCAATATCAATTAGTCCAATGCATATGTTCAGGTGTACTCATTGTTTAGCTCAAACTTATAAGTTAGATAAAGAGGTGTCTGATTTTTTTTGTTTTTGAGTTAATTCACTGAGGATAATGGCCTAAAATTTCACCCACGTTGTTGCAAAGAACATAATTTCATTTCATTCTTTTTATGGCTCTGTAGTATTCCATGATATGTGTGTGTGTGTGTGTGTGTGTGTGTGTGTGTGTAGCACATTTGCATCATCCAGTTCCTCATTGATGGATGTTTGGTTGATTCTGCATCTTTGCTATTGTGACTACTGTTTCAATACATTTATAAGTGTAGGTATCATTTTGATATGATGATTTCTTTCCTTTGGGTATATACTCAGTAGTGGGATTACTAGATTGAATGGTAGCTATATTTTTAGTTCTTTGAGAAATCACCATGCTGATTTCCAGAAAGGCTGTACTAATTTATATTCACATGAACAATAATAAGCCTGCCATTTTCTTCACTCCCTTGCCAAAATCTGTGGGGTTTTTTGGTTTGTTTTGTTCTGTTTTTTGTTTGTTATTTTTATTTTTTATTTTTTTGAGTCAGAGCCTCACTCTGTCACCCAGACTGGAGTGCAGTGTCCGCTCCTGGCCACTGCAGCCTCGACCTGCTGGGTTCCGGTGATCCTTCCACCTCAGCCTTCCAAGTAGCCGGAATTACAGGCATGTGCTACCACACCCGGCTTATTTTTTGATTTATTGTAGAGATGAGGTCTCGCTGCCCAGGTGGGTCTTGAACCTGCAGGGTCAGGCAATCCACTCACCTCAACCTCCCAAAGGCATGGGATTACAGACTGAGCCACCGAGCCCAGCTTATTTTTTGTTTGTTTTTACTTTTTATCAATAGTCATTCTGACTGACGTAAGATGGTCTCTCAGTGTGGTTTTATTTTGATTTTTTGATTTGTGATGTTGAACATTTTTTCATATATCTGCTGGCTGCTTGTGATACATTAAGAATGTCTATAATCTCTTGAAAAATTGGCTTCTATCATTATGAAATATGTATTTGTTTCCTAGGGCTGCTATAACAAAGTACCACAAATGGTTGGCTTAAAATAGCATACATTTACTATCTTACAGTTTTGGAGGTTAGATGAGAAAAATGAAGGTTTTGGCAGGGCCATAGTTTCTCTGTTACCTGTAGGAGGACTTTTTCTTGTTTCTTTCTAGCTTCCCCTGGTTTGCTGCCAGACTTTACCTTCCATGGCTTGTTTATGCCTCATTTCAAATCTCCTTCCTTTCACGCGTTTCCCATAATTTTTTCTTTTGGAGGGTCTGCTAACAAATTTCTTCAAAGACCTACTTCCAAATAAGGCCACATTCTGCAGTGCTGAGGACTGGGGTCTTAACAAACCTTGTTTTGGGTGACATAATCCAACCCCTAATGCCACCTCTGACCCTTTTATTCTGACCCATCCATTGGCCTACAAATGAACATTTCAGTAGATTTTCATTAAACCTTCCTCTGTTTCTCTTTGAAGATTCAACCAATATATTTATTTATTTTTCCTATTTTTGATAGAAAAGCAATATAACCTACATAAAGTTTGTGTCTTGATTTGTCCACCGTGTCATTCTGCAGCATTGAAAAGTGTTTGCCCACGATTACACAGCAGATTATAGTCTCAAAACCTGTTTTTCTTATCTCATCTTTTAGATAAGAATGATATATCAGTGTATTTGAGGACCAATTTAATTATTTCAGTTTTTGCACTTTGGTAGCATAGCTCAGTGTAAATTCCTGACCCTCATGATTATGTACTGAGGAGCACGTGAATATTATTCTTTATTTTCTTCACAGACAATTAGCTGTTTAGCTATACTACCCATATTGCAGTCAATTTTGGTAAATTTTGTTTTTTTCAAAATTAATTATTTCACTAAGACCTACATATTATTTATATAGACATGTGCAAAATAACTTGTTTGTTCGTTTGATATTTACTTCCACTTTATTTTTTGGTAAATTTTCCACATCCATCTTTTTGAATTAGTCTTACTAGTGACTTTTTAAAAGTCATACTAATCTTTCAAAGATAGTTTTTTAAAATTAGTTTTAAAGCTTTCATTCCAAATTTTCTAACCTACTAATCTCTACTTTTATGTCAATTACTCCTCTTCTGATTTCTCCTAGTTTGTTTTATTGGTTTTTATTATGAATTAAGTATTTTTGTTTCCTTTGTTTTGTCTATTGTTATTATTTTATCGATGAATAATAGTACATATTTTCTGGGTACATGTTATAATATGATATATTCATATAGGGTGTAAATATAAAATCAGGGTAATTGGAATATCCATCCCTGAAGTATTTATCTTTTCTTTGTGCTGGGGACATTCACATTATTCTTTTCTAGCTATTTTGAAATTTACAGTAGATTATTGTTACCTGTAGTCACCTACTGATCTATCTAATACCAGCTCTTAAACCTTCTATCTAAATACATATGTATGCTTAACATTTTAAAAATTGTGTGATGGGTTATTTTTAAAATTTAAAAAATCTTACTGATGTGTTTTAATTAAGTGAAGTTTTTTGAGCACTGCTTCAGTTGTGTCAAAAATTTTTGCATGTCTAGGTTTTGTTATTATTTACCAGAAATTTGGCAATTGCTTTTAAAATTTCACTTTTGGTCCAAAATGTGTTTAAAAATTATAATTTTAGCCGGGCTCGGTGGCTCAGCCTGTAATCCCGCGCCTTTGGGAGGCTGAGGTGAGTGGATTGCCTGAGCCCACGGGTTCGAGACCTGCCTGGGCAGCGAGACCTCATCTCTACAATAAATCAAAAAATTAGCTGGGTGTGGTAGCGTGCGCCTGTAATTCCGGCTATTTGGAAGGCTGAGGCGGAAGGATCACTGGAGCCCAGCAGGTCGAGGCTGCAGTGGCCAGGAGCGGCCACTGCACTCCAGTCTGGGCGACAGAGTGAGACTCCAACTCAAAAAAATAAAATAAAATAAAATAAAAATTATAATTTTCATGTAGCATAAACTTTTTTTTTCCTAAATGACTTTTACTGTTTTAGTTGTTGATGTTCCTAATTGCTACTAAATTGAGCTGAAGGAGGCCCTTTTAACACTGAGTGCCTGAAAAATACCTTTACTTTGGCATGTGCCTGCCATCAGGAAAATGACAGATTCAAATTTGCTCTCTCTCTCTCTCTGTCTTCAAAATTGGGTTTACTGAAGTATATCTACATGTGTGTGATGTAGATTTGATTAGAGAATTTTTCAAGCTCTCTCAAGTTCACAGACTTCCTTGGGATGTCAGTCCAATCTCCTTTTTCAGAATTCAGAAAATCACTATTGATATAAGTGTTTCCCATGTTTCCCCATAAAATATTCCCTACTTTTGCTATGAACTAGCTTATGAGGGCATTGTTACAGAGCACACAGTTTTTAAGCAAATATGTTCAGACTGGCAAATATGTGAAGAACAGGAAGATTGTAGCATCAGTGGCATCTGTAATTCTCTGTAATCAACACTAAATGATTTAACTGCTATGATATTGTTTTACTGTCAGAATTTTTCTTAATTAGTACCTAGGTGTTATGCTGAAGAATACACCTTCCCACATTCTGAAGTCCTAGGAGATATTAGATCAACCTAGTCAAAACAAGTTGTCTGATGAAAGAGGAAAAGTTGAGTATACATCAAAGAGTTTTCAACGTGCAGGAAACTGTAGTTCAATTATAGTTATTATAACTTCAAAATCCACAAGGGAAAACAAAAACAAATTAATATAGTCATAAATTTTAACTGGTAGAATTGTTGTTCTTAAACTTTTGTGTTTCTAATAGACAAAATTTGGAAACTTTATGTAGATTTCCAGGTGCTGTTTCAAAGTTTCCATCCCAGGAAATTTAATTGTCTGCATTTCAGTAGTAACTATGAGGTAGTTAACTGATTGCATTTTGAGAGCACTGCCCCAAAGTATTTCACACAAATGCTAAGGTTAACAATATGGGTTGCATGATTTCTGGCCTTCTAAGCTAAAATGGTAAATTAGGTCCTTGCTTTTTTGACTCTAAGTGATTCCTAGACTCTGTCAAAAATATCAGTCACTAACAATGAATCCATTTTAATGTTATGCTGTGCCTTATTAAACTAAACACCCAACAGAAACTACCAGCCCTTAGGTCTTAATGCTACTGAAGAGTTTTTCACTCCACCCCTTCTTGGTTTAACTGTCTCAATCCCCTGACCTCCATGCATATAACATGCACACAGTACAAGGCTATCACTTGATTTAGTTCAAATCTACTGATAATGCAAAGACCAAGCCTTATAAATGTAAAGAAAAAATTTTCTAGGAAATTAGAAAATATATAGAATTACAGTCAGGAGTCTAGTTATAGATCAATAGATTGATAGGTTGACATATTGATTGATCAATAGAGATGGAATTACACATAAAGAAGATGAAAAAAATAGATATAAACATAGATATAAATTTGCGTGTTGATTTGTCTTTTAAGTTTAGGTTACCTTTAGGAAATTACATGTTTCTTCTGTAGATAATATTTTACGTTAAATGCCTCTATTCTCAAATCTTTCCTTCTAGAAGGCTATCTTGGACAGAGATGGAATCTTATTCATATTTGTAACCCTAGAGCTGTGCTGAAGAGCAACTTCTATTTTTTTTCTTAAAGGCCATGTGAAAATACACTTTTTGTGTCTTTTTATAATTGAGAGTGTCTTGATTTTTGTCTTCACTTACTTGAGTGATTAGTCCTTGGCAAATGGCAGACATTTGTTCATGACTACCATTTTATACAAAAGAAGCTGAGACTCAGAAGTTAATGTACTTGCCCAAGGTCACTCAAGTGAAAGACAGTGGATTCCAGAGGTAGAACTCAAATCTGGTCTTTGAACTAATTATGTGTGAAACAGTCATTCTTTTACTTAACGGAGATTTGTTGAATGTCTATTATTCTCTAGTTTCTATTGCTACAAAGATGAACAAAGTTATTGGTCAGCTGCATTGAATTTCACAGTATAATAATGGAGATAGAAATGCCCTTCCTTTACAATATTTCATTTATCCTACCATCCATCTAAATGAATTGTCGTTTGCTTTCCACACCCTATGCTTTACTGAACCTGTTAACATGCACTCCAATAACCTCTCTCAACCTGGCCACTCTTAAAATCCAGGCTTTATCTTTGACTCTCTCTATCTCCTGTTATATTAGGCTTCCCATGGTGGCATATCCTCTAACCTGGCTTTCTCTCTATGTATCCCAAAACATTACTCTACCTCTCTATCAGTTTGTATTTGTCACTGCATTTGTGAAATTGGAAGTAGGTAGCCTTGCTTTATAAATAAAACCCTTAAGAACTTAACTGTGTCTATCCATTGTCTCTACATTGAACTTGGTAAACCCCCTCCCTTCTGCATTGACCATCCAATTCCTTTTATCCAGTAATACTTCACACCCTTTTCTCCTCCTCTGCTAAAAATAACAGTTTCTCAGAGAGGTCTTTCATGACTATTCAGCCTAAATCAGTTGTTACTATCATATCTATCCCCATATATTGCTAGTTCTCTTTAAAATGCTTGCTATTATATTATTTATTTTCTAAAATATACAGTATACTTTATACTCCTTAAGGAGAAGTTACTAGTTTATTCCACCACTATACCTCTCATGATGTTAACAGCATTTGGCAATAAGAAAGTACTTGAAAAGTATTTAAGAATAAATAAGTTATTATTAATATAGGTAAAAAAAAAAAGTGATGATAGAAAATACCTGAGTCCTAGCAATTACTCAGAGGTGTCAAGTAATTCAAGCACAAAATGGCTTCCTTAATTAACTAAACATTATCTCTATCCTGTTCTCTATTATCGGGTATGAGGTGAACACCTGCTGATTTCCACCTGGCCAACCTAGTGATGAATGAAGAGCTTTCCTTATGTGATTGAATGAATGCTTAAGTTTTTCTATTCAGAGCCAGAGGCATCACATAGCACATAGATGTTGGAGTTTGCAACAATGCAAAAACTATCACTGGAAGAAATGCGTGTATGAAAACCCATGATATTTTAAAAGTAAGTCTACTATTTACCAAGACACTCATGAGAAACATTTCCATTTGGTCCTCAGAAATAATAGAAGCAAATACTTCTTAGCAAATAATTATTGAACATTTGTTATGAATGATGACCTGGATATTTCATACACATCTTACTTAAGCATCTGTTAGTCTCCTACCTTCACACGTGGAACTAAAGCCAGTGAGGTTAACTGGTAGAATTCACAGAGCCACTTAATGGCTACAGAAGTGGTTACAGAAAAATTTTCAAAATCATTATTTAGTCTGCTCTTAAATCAATCATTAGCAGTTTCCTAGTATTTATTGTGGTAATGCTATTAAGAAGTTCTGTGACTATTATGAAAATGTGTAAGTGAGCTGCTGAGCCCTCTGGGGATTTCTGAATTATTTTTATGTGATGGGAAATATTACCATTGACATGGCTATGATATTATGAGGTAATATTATCAGCAACTAACTCGGATCCTGGACTCATCAGATGCCATCAGCTTTGCATTTTTTTGTTTCCATCAGCTTTGAATTTTTTGTCCCATGCATTGACCCTAATACAAATGCATAGTTTGATGGATTGGCATGACAAGGCAAGCTGAGTGCATTTGCTGAGATGCTTCTCTTAGTTTGGGTTTTTTCAGAAGTTGATCCTGAGGTAAGGATTTAAAGTCAAGTAATTTACTTAGGAGGTGATCCTTGTAATGGGGAAGTGAGGCAGGAAAGAAAGAAAAGTCCATTGCAGAGTGCATTAATGAGTACACTACTGTGGGGGATCCCACCAGGGACCTGAACAAGACAATCCTCAGTTATCCAGGCTGGAAGACGAGGAAGCCCAGGTTGCCTTCCTTCATTGGTTGAGGGCTGGTCCCTGGAGCACCAGTAAGCGGGCACTTCTAGCCTGCCCAGTGCTTGGCTTGAGCTTGTTTATGTGACCAGTGTTGGGAGCCGGCCACAGAGGCCCACTGAGCGTTAGAGATCAGGGAGGGCCGTGGGCCCCGAGACCACCAGAACGTGTTTGGGAGCCGTAGACCCCATTTTCCTCCCCCTTTTGCCATGCAGCACAAACAACCTAAAGGAACTCTGCTGGCCTAAGCTGAAGGTTCTGTGACAGGCATAGCTCACTCTAGAAACCCCTTGTTCCCGTTTCCCATAAATTGTGGTTTCAGCTTAGGTATTAGATATAATTCAAATTCAGGTCACATTTGGGAGCCTTTTATATGGTACAAGCTTCTTTATAAGATTTAAAAGAATATTTGTAGAATTAGTATATACTTATGGAGAGCTGTTTTCAGCTTTTCAATGGTATAGATGATTATCAAGAGTTATTAGAAATGGCCCAGCACAGAATTTGGGCTGGGCCACATTCCTGAGAGCCCAGCGCGTACTTTGGATTGGGCTGCATTCTTTTAGGCCGGCTTTAGCTACAGTTAGTATAAGGTCTTTTTTTCTACCTATTTTAGAAATTGAATTTATTTTATTCACAGAAGGTATTGTAGAATAGCTCATGCTACGTCAAGGAATCATGTTAGTTCAAGCATAATCAATCATAATATTTTTAGGTTTAATAATAATATAGTTAACTTTAGAAATTTCATTGTCTCCATTTTCTACTATTGTGGTTTTGGCCTTAGTACATTTACAGTTTATATTTGGGTTTTAGAAGCTTTGCTGCTGCTAATCAGCTTTATATATTAGGATTAGGAATTAGAAACTTTCATAGACATTAGGATAGATATATAGGACTTTAGAATAGCCATTTTGTTAAGAGATTGTAGTCTATTGTTCCAAAAAGTGGCCCACCGTGAACCTTGGACGGGGCCACATCCTATAGAGCCCAGCATGATCTTTGGACTGGGCCACATTCTTTAGGAATTGGCTTAAGCTATAACTAAGAGCTTCCATAGCATTGTGTAAGTAGTATTAGCATAGAATAGAAAGGTAATAAAGTTTAAGTTAGTCATCATGGGTTTTGTGTGAGCTCTAGAAGTTATTTATTATCAGAGTATCATTAGACTAATAAGGATTGTTACACGGCTTTTGAAGAGCATTAACTAGCAAAGGGAACAATAAGACAATCTTGAGGTTTGTCCCTCCTCACACCTAAGCATCTGATGGGTGGGGGATGCTCCTCCTGCACCTGACTTTGTGTTCATGTGAAAGACTTGTGAGACTGCCTGTGTAAAATTTGGGGATAAATACCTGCTGTAACTTTCAATAAACAGCTTCTGCTCATTTCACTGAACAGTTGTCCACTTTCTTTCTTTCTCTTTCTTCGTCTTTATATCTATCCTTCCATCTTTCTTTCTTTTAATATCTATCTCTACAGATTCACCGATGCCACCACATCCTCCAAGGGACTCCCCAAAACTTGCAGGGGTTGGCCCCCCGCAGACCAGGAAAAGACTTTAGGTGGAGAAGCATTGGTACTTAAGGGAGGAAGTCAGGAGTGTATCCGGCAGCAGTGAAGAGAATGGGCACCACACCACCTGCCCGGACTGTGATGCTCCATCTTCACTCCTGTTCTTCATTTCTGCTTGAAAGCTGACTCAACCAATCTGATCATTGGCTCCCAAGATCTTTTCAATGGCAACGTCTTTCCTTCAAAATCATTCAGAATGGGTTTATTGAGTTTTACACCAAGTCTGTGTTGGGCCTTATTGATACATATATATATATATATATATAATTTTAGGAAAACCAAAACGTGACCCGAACAAGCTGCAACAGAATATTGGAGAAGAAGATATGACCCCTTCTGGGGGAAATATAGGATGACTTTTTTGAGTTTATATTTAAACTGAGTCTGGAAGTCTAAGCAGCAGTTTCCAGTGTGCACAGTTTGAGAGAAAATTTGAGATAGAGATCAAATTGTCTGTTAATGCATAAACAATATATTCCCAGAATTTATGTTAGAAAGAGTCAGGAACAAGTCTATTAAGGGCTTCGGCTATCATTACAAGAAGGTACAACATCAGCTAGAAAATTGAGGGTCACCTGAAGATTACATTTGAGCAGCATGAACAAAAATAACAGTCCTCTTGCCTCAGTCACCTCTGTTGGAAGAAGTAAAAATAGTTAAACCAAGATGACTCATCTGGATGTTAAGACCATAGGTCTATTCTAAGGCAGTATCTCTAGGGATACAGTTCAGGAGACAGAGTCTAGATATTTTTAGTACACAGAAAACTTGTTTTTATATTTCATTAGGATGCCCGAATTAAAGTTCAGCTTCTGAAATTTATTGAATATTAAATTTAAAGAGAATAATTCTTTTCAGTTTTCTTATTGGTTATGTAGAAATAAGAACAGCACTAACGTGGTAAAGATATTGAGAGGATTCGATGAAATAAAACCCCCATTTGTCACTTAGCATGGTACCTGACACACAGAAAGTGGTTACTACATATCATATAAAGATAATATTAGTATATTACCATCCTGTTTATTTTCATAGGAATTATTATATATAATATTGACATTTTCTAGTACAAGGCATACATTCATTTTACATAGGGTAGAGCCTTATTTTCTCAACTATTTCTAATCCTTGCTAAATCAGAGACAACCATAGAATTGTATAATTATATATGAAGTGAATAAAAAAAAATAAGTTGTATCCATTTTTTCCTTAATTTTATAAGAACAGCTTTTTTTCATAACTGGTGTAAAAATTTAACAGTCAATGGATCACAAAAATTCTCCAAAATGGTGAGAAACCAGTATGCATCAGGGGCTCATTTAATTCTCCAATTAAAATCCTTAAGAAAAAATAAATACTATAAATCAGTGGTCCCCAACATTTTTGACATCAGGGACAAGCTTCGTGGAGGACAATTTTTCCACAGAGCAGTGCAGGGGTGGCATATGTGCAGTCAAAACTCACCACTAATGTTCATCGGTATTTGCACCTCTGCTCCACCTCAGATCGTCTGGCATTAGATTCTCAGAAGGAGCACACAATCCAGATCCCTCGCATGTGCAGTTCACAATAGGGCTCACATTCCTATGAGAATCTAATACCACTGCTGATCTGACAGAAGGTGGAACTTAGGCAGTAATGTGAGCTATTGGGAGTGGTTTTAAATCAGATAAAGCTTTGCTCACCCACTGCTCACCTCTTGCTTTGTGACTGGTTCCTAATAGGCCATGGACTGGTACTGGTCCATGGTCCAAAGATTAGGGACCCCTACTATAAATTAATTTCATTATTTAGACTTTTCTGTTATTTGAAATAACAGAAAAGTTATTTTTGGCTATCTCAGGGAAGATCTAACCAGAAACAAGTATATTAAAAGATTAATAAAATGGTCACTGATACAGTTATAAGAGGTTCAGAAAAGAAAAAAAAGCACAAAACTATCAAAGAAATAAATGCATGCATGAAAAATTATCAGATGGGGTATAGTTTCATGGAGGCAACTGCAAAACTAAAATCAAATAAAGTAAAATGAGTTACTACCTCTCATCATTAGAGGAATTAAACACATTAAAATGTGGTTTTTTTCCCCCTGAAAACCAATTCAGAAACTAGTTTCTTTGACAATATAGCAAAACAAAAATCAGATAAAATAAAATGAATTATTACCTCTCATCATTAGAGACATTAAACACATTAAAATGTCAAGTTTTTTTTCCCTTAAAACCAATTAAAAAACGAGTTTCTTTGGCAATATAACCAAAACCTGCAACTCTTTCTTACACCTTTAAGTAGAATCATAGTATAACCCCATCAAAATGTACATGAGCCTGTGACACCAAATCCTAGCAAAGTGTGTGAGAATGACATCACTGGGTCATTTTCATCAGCAATAAGCATGTCCTGTACTTCACACCTGACAAACAAAAACAAAAACAAGGCAAAATAAGAAGGCAAACATAAATCCCTATCACAGTAATAATGCTACTGAAGGAGCCTCATCCCTGTCGGGCTCCTGTCTCAGTCTTCTGTTCAATCTTTGGCATTGCCTCCAGGTCTAGCTTCTTACTTACCTTTCATGCCAATCTGTCTTATTTCCCCATCACTCCTCACCCCCCACTCCCACCCACTGTATCCCTGGAAAAGTCATCTTGCCCTGCACTCTGACAAGCTGAATGGAATATCTCCTTAGACAACCTCTTGATTTGCTGATTCTGTTGTTTCTGAATCCTCTCTTCTTTTGGTTTCCTTCTCTTTGGTTTCCTTCTACTTCTCAGACACCTATTCCCTGTCTCTTTGCTTGTTGGTTCCTTCTCTTCTTGTCCTTTGAATGTACCTTTCATCTCTGCCTGTTATCTCATGGATTCAGATACCTCTTCTATTCTGTCAACTCTCACATGGACACTGCAAGTCTAGGTATCTTTGTGGCACTTCATAATCCTACATGCAAATCAATGTCTCAATGATTATATTTCACAACAAAACAGTCTCGAGCCTATTTCATCTAAAACAAAAACCAACTACTTAATCTAGAACTCAGTGGGTCAGAATTTATTGCTGACATTTCTTACTGTATACAGCCCATCTTTAAATTTCATCAAACCTGCCTCCAAAATATACCTAGAATCTGTGTTTGCCAGACATTTTCTCATAATGAGACTGGTGCTATGGGTTTGGGGAAAGAATAACACAGAGTGAAGTGTTTATCATCACATAATGTCCTGGAAACCATGAGATCAACATGACTGTGGAAAATAAGAATGGTGATTTATTTTCAAATTGGAACCTAGCTTATCTTGGGTTTTCAAGATGGTGTCTAAATGCTTTGTGCTTCTCTTTTGCTGATTCACTGCCTGCTTATTTGTACTTCCTTTTCATGGACTTTTTACCTTGGCAGTCTTTATGTTTAAACTTTTGTTGAGATCCAATCAGAATGGTAATTCTTTAAGCTAATTGACAAAGAGGACATGCAAATGAAATGATTATGTAAGTCAATCTGCAGATAGGACACGCAAATGAAATAATTCTGTAAGTCAATCAAGATGTGTCACTTAGGTGTTGTATGGGAAAGCCTGTGACTTTTGCAGTACTCAGCCAATGAAGAACCATGAGAGGAACCTGTGTTTTAGGGATAAAAGTGCTGATTCTTCCTGCTTTTGCGGTGCCAGTTCACCCGAGAGACACCCGTTCTTGCAAGAACAATATTAAAAGAGCTGCTTCACTCCACTGATCTCTGAGTGTCCGCGTCATTCTTGGGCGCTTGTCTGGGATACCTGTGCCTGTGGGACCAGACCTCCATCAGCGGGGGAAACATGTCCCACCCAATTTTAGGTGACTCACTCTGGTTGGGTGTTCCTGGTTCCCACGGTTCTGCAGATAGACGTGAGATTCAGAGGAGAAACAGAAAAGGCAGGCACCATCCTGGCAACCCAGCAACCTTGTGCATGAGCCAAAGTATGAAAATTGAACTAGAAGTACTGCCTTGGAGGTTGGGGAAATTCTTGGAGTGTAAGTGCCTGTGGCTGAGGTGTATCTCAAGATACGAAGCGAGTGTTGAGTCCTGATCTGCAGTTTCATTGTCCTGTGAGGGAAATGGCTGGAAACAGACAAAGAAAATCCTAACATTTGCAAGAAACTTCCAGCTCAGAGGGGTTGTACATCTTAGGAGGAACACAGTGTCCTAACATCTGCAAAGAAATCTCCAGCATGGAGTATTGATCACCTTAGGAGGAACTCTGAGACTACACAGGTCACCTGGTAACTGAGAATAGAAAGGAAGGTCAAGAGGACCTCCTTGAAATTCCCCCAGATAGTCTATTGGAATGAATGCTAAAGAACTGGAAAAATGATTCCAAAACTAGAGGAAAGGGAAAGAAGAAAATAATTTAATTTTGCTGCTTTGTGTGGACTAAGGAACTGATCTGTCAGCCCTCAGTGTTTTGGCTGAAATTTGGCTCCAATGAAGACTGGCTTTGTCAGACTTTAGTAATCCACATGAACAATAAGCTCTCTGTTTCATATGAGGAGAGGGGTTATGTCCTTTGTTGGCTTCCAGGAATGCATCCTGTGTTTCCTCTTTTAATAGGAAACTAGGAGGAGAAAACATCTGGGCCTCTAGAGGAAAGAGAGAAACCTTGGGATCTGCTCTTCTGTATTCTCCTCCTTATAACCCCCAAGAAGACTGGGAGTTCTGGGGGACAGCCAGGGATGCTGACCTATCAGAAACTCAAGAATTGAGATCCCCAAGTACCAAACCCCAATATCCTAATTTGAAAAGAGAATTGGTACAACGCAAAAAAGATACTGAAAAATTCCCATTTCCCCCTTGAGGTCTAGAAGAAGATTCAAAATTGTTCCTGCTAAGGGAGATTCCCTTGAAGCAGGGAGAAATTGGCTTTGTTAATGCCCTGCTTACTAGTGCTGAAGTTAGGAATTTCAAAAAAGAAATAAAATCTTTATTAGATGATTCTTTAGGGTTAACCAACCAGGTTGATCAATTTCTTGGATCTAGTATACACACCTGGTGGAACTTATGTTTATTATGAATATGCTATTTACTGGTGAAGAAAGGAAAATGATTTGAAGGGCTGCTGTGTCCATCTGGGAGTGAGAAAATCCCCTGACCCTGGGAGTACAACCAGCCAAACAAAAATATCCAAACACAGACCCCAGATCAGATAATAATAACCCAGGAGATAGAGTTAGAATGTAAGATGGAAAGGATTCTCATAAACCATAGAGAAAAAGAGTTAGTCTGTGGGGAACTAATTAAACATGCTTTAGAAAATGTACTACTCCCCACTGAAATAGCTGTCATGTATGTAAATGGTCATCAACGAGGAAGTTCTTTAGAGGCAGTTAGTAATAGACTGGTTGAAAAAGTAACCAGAGGCTTCCTTAAAGAATGAAATTAAACTTCTGAAACTTATCCCTAACTTGCCTGTAATCACCATAAGACCAGTTTACTGAAAGGGAAATTAGAAGAGATGAAAAAGATGGGAGCTGCCCCAACTAAGGAAGGGAGGTGGATCCTTCTTGATAGAAGGGAAATGGTTAGCAAATCAATTATTAGGGAATTAATGACTATATTGCATAAGGGAAGCCATTGGGAAGCTCAAGCAATGTGTGACACACTCTTAAAAACAAATGGATGTGTAGGTATTTGTACTATTGCTAGACAAATCTGTGAAGGATAATTTATCAGAAAATAAATAAGAAAGTAATTAAAGAATCATTTAAAAAAAGGGAGACCTCCTGGATTAAGACCCTTCCAAAGTATACAGATTGACTTCACTGAAATGCCCAAAGTTGGAAAACTTAAGTATCTATTGGTAATTGCTGATCATCTTACTGGTTGGATGGAGGCATACCCAACAGCGACAGCTGCAGCTGGATCTGTGATAAAGAAACTTTTAGAACAAACAATCCCTAGATTTGGCTTAATAGGGAACATTGATTCAGATAATGGGAGCCATTTTACCTCGAAGGTATTACAGGGCATTGCAACAGCACTCCAAACATGATGGGACTTTTGTGTGTCCTGGCATCCATCATCCTCATGGAGGATAGAATGAAAAAATCAAACTCTAAAAACACACATAACAAAACTCATGTTAGAAATGAAATTGCCCTGGGTTAAATATCTTTCCATAGAATATCTTTCCATAGCTCTCCTCAGAATTAGAACAGCCCCTTGAAAGGATTTAGGTTTGCCACCCTATGAATTATTATATAACTGCCATACCTAGGTAGAACAATAGATTTACCAACTCTGGAAACCAAAGATCAAATTTTAAGAGAATATATTTTGGTTATTTCCTCTACCCTATCTTCTTTTAGATTAAAAGGGCTCCTTGTTCAAACTCATCCCCTTGAATTCACAGTTTACCATTTTCAGCCTGGAGATTGGGTGCTGATCAAGACCTGGAAGGAAAATAAGCCTCAACCAGGCTGGGAAGGACCCTACCAAGTGCTCCTGACTACTAAAATGACTGCATAAACTGTTAAAAAGGGTGGATACATCATACCCGAGTCAAGAGGTCACCAATGGAAAATGTGATAAAAGGGACACTAAATCAATGGGAAGTCTCTCAAACTGAAACTTTAAAATTTAAATTTAGGGGAAACCCCTTTGTGTCCCCTCCCACTGTGGGAAATTCTCTATCCTCTCAATAAACCCTGCTTTCTCAAACAATTTGAAATTTAGAAAAACCTGATGTATGTCTCTTCACCCCTTCGCACATCATTGCCTATAATATTTGTAATCATATGTATGATTATTTCCTTCCTTGTTAAATGTTTATGTAAGGGAATTTTTAATTCTGACCACCTATGGGATTGTTTCCTCCTCTAAAAATGCTAAACAGAAAGTCTACCCCACTTTTGTCATTAAGAAAACCTGCAATGACTTTTATAACCCTACTTGAAATGGCAGACTGCATATTTACAATCAGTATTACTAAAACTACCTCTCCTCTAACCATCAAATTTGATGCATACTCAGTCCTATCCTGTGGATATCTGCATAGTCAATGACAACTCTCTGGAGCAGAAAAATATCTTTGCCCATATCCACATCCACATAGCATACCCTGATACTATATTAGAGAACTGGGACTCTGCAGTGGCCTCAGGGGCAAACCTAGTAGGAGGAGAACATCCTTGCTCCAGCTGTGATGGTGTCTTCTGGACCACTCTGTTCAATGGCTGGGTTTTCACTACATCGGGATGGAAAACCTCTCAACAACTAAGAGATAAGATCCAACTCATAAAAGGGTCAACTCCTCCAAATTGTCAAAATCTTCAATGTAACCCATTACTGATAAAAATAGATCTCAAACAGCAGTCATCAATAATATGAACCTATGGGTTAGGGGCAGATATCACGGAAACTGATCTTTTGGTTACTTCAACCTAAGGCTAGTTGCCACCCTGACACTTCCTCCAACTGATAGAATTCTAACCCAGGTCCCCAATCTCCCTCAATCTTGGGGCCCCAATCAAACTCAACCCAATAATGACTCTACTAAGATCATGATAATGTAGGTAAAAGATTTAAAACAAACCATAGAATTGAAACAGGATAGAGGGAAGCAAATGCCTGGGTAGAATGAATAAAATTTACAGTATCAATTTTAAATAAAAGTGATTGTTATGCCTGTGCCACAGGACAGCCACAGGCTCAAGTAGTTCCATATCCCATTAACTGGGACACAGACCCCAGTAGAATGAACTGATTGTTGACCCTATACCAAGACAAAGATATTTGGGGCAATAAGACTTGCCGAAGTCTCTCATTACTCTACGCAGCTTTACAGAGATCAAACCTGAAGGTACACCCTTCTGTAGGGGAGTTGAATCACTCTTTTTGTCTCTCCAGATGAGGAGAGAGGTTCACTACCATCATAAGGTATTTGTGAGCCTACACCCATGTCCTAGATGTCTCAGATGCAATAGAGGGCAAATACCCAAACTTCAACATCCCTTGAGTGGATGTTTGGTGGTACTGTGGAAAGAAAATACTCAGAGATCTGTTGCCACCCAACAGGACTGGGAACTCTTCTTTGGTCCAATTGGCTATCCCATTTTCTTTGGTATTTCAATCTACCCCAGAATCATTACCTGGATGAAGAAACAGTCATTGCAAGGGTCATTTGACCCTAATGTATATATTGAATCCCCCGGGGAGTTCCCAATGAATTTAAGGCTCAAAACTAAATAGCAGCAGAATTTGAATCCTTCTTTTGGTGTAACCAGAAACAAAAATGTAGATTGGATTAATTATATTTATTGTAATCAACAAAGATTTATTAACTATACCTCGGATGCTGTCAAGGGAATATCTAAACAATTAGATGCTACTAGCAAAATAACTTGGGAAAACCATATGGCACTAGGTATGATGTTAGCTGCAAAAGGGAGAGGATGTGTCATGCTGAGGGAGCAATGTTGTACTTTTATCCCAAACAACACAGCCCCTGATGGAACTATTACTAAAGCATTACAAGGATTGACAACTCTTGATAGCAAATTGGCTGAAATTTACAGTGTCAACAACTTCTTTACAGATTGTTTAGAAGGATGGTCTGGGAAATGAAAAGGAATTGTAGCTTCCATCCTAACCTCCCTTGCAATAGTAGCAGAAATATTAACTGCTATAGGTTGCTGTATAATCCCCTGTGTTAGAGGTCTGACTCAAAGATGTATGGAGACCACTATTACCAAGAAAATGCCCATGAACTATCCTTATAACAATTTTATCATGAAAACCAAACTAGAACCTGAGGAAGAGAGTCAAAAATTATTAGATAAATTTGAAACAAATCTAAATAAAGATGAAAATAAAATCAGGAATCTCTAAGAAGAAAAAGAGGTGGGAATTTGTGGAAAATAAGAATGGTGATTTATTTTCAAGTTGCAGCCTAGTTTATCTTGGGTTTTCAAGATGTCTAATGCTTTATACTTCTTTTTTGTGGATTCATTTCCTGCTTCTTTGTGCTTCCTTTTCGTGGGGCTTTTTACTTTGTTGGGCTTCATGTTTACTTTGGGTAGGATCCAATCCGAATGGTAATTCTGTAAGCCAATTGACAAAAGGGCATGCGAATGAAATCATTCTGTGAGCCAATCAGCAAATAGGATATAAAATTAAATGGTTCTGTAGTCAATCAAAATATGTCATGTAGGTGTCCTATGGAAAAGCCTGTGGCTTTTGCAGTACTCAGACATTCTTGCAAGTATGGTGCCTCACTCCACTGATCTCTGGGTCTCCATGTAGTTCTTTATAGATGAAACTGAGAAGGGTCGATTCGGTCTCCCACAATGACTCATCACTGTTGGCATTGATCCTTTGGTTAAGGTGACATTGGCCAGCATTCTCCATTGTAAAGTTCATAATGTTTTCTCTTTCCATACTTCATACTATGAAATGAAGTCCCTAAGTTCAGCCCACATTAAAATGGAGATATTGAACTTCCTGAAAAGCGGAGTATCTATGTATTTTATTTGAAATTTTCTGTTAAGAAGATTAAAACATCCTTTCTAAATTCCCTTTAGACTTAATTTTTATTTTATTTTATTTATCTTGAGTCAGAGTCTCACTCTGTTGCCCAGGCTGGAGTGCAATGGCATGCTCATGGCCACTGCAGCCTTGACCTGCTGGGCTCAGGTGATCCTTTCACTTCAGTCTTCCAAATAGCTGGAATTACAGGTGTGTGCCACTATACCTGGCTAATTTTTTAATTTATTGTAGAGACAAAGTTTCACCAAGTTGCTTAGTCTGGTCTCGAACCTGTGTGCTCAGGCAGTCCTCTCACCTCTGCCTCCCAAAGTGCTAGGATTATAGGTATGAGCCACTGCACCAACTTAGACTTAAATTTTAAAGTCACCTCTTTACCTGCTCTTTTCTCTATTTATTTTGTTTCTATTGCTAGTTTATATGCTCCATGAGGACAGAGATGACCTCGTTTTCTTGCTACAGAAACAGATTTTTATTCAGAGCTTACTGCATAGCTAGTACTGAGTAAATATTTGTTACAAATAAATCAGTGAAAGGGTGGTAGATAAAAAGACTGAAAATACCTAAATACATTTACCATATATTTAGTTTTTACACCTTACTAATGGTTTGCCATGCATTATCAATTTAAAAAATTTTTGCGAGGAGTTCCGGTAAGATGGCGACGGCATAGGTGGACTTGTGAGATTCTCCGAATGTGAGTTTCCAAAAAGACTCTTACATTTCTTCCCCCACCTCCCTGCCACACAGGGCTGGATATTGCGGCCTGCGGCTGCTGCTGCTCCACTATACGTGACTCCCGCCCATGTGGGAGTCTCGGGTCTCGGCACTCTCCCCGGCTACGTTGTCTCACCCAGTACCCAGCACCAAGCTGCTGATCACTCAGGGAGGCTCTGGGCGCCCACCCCTCAGAGATACCAGTCCCATTTCTGGCTGAAATACCCTGTGAGGGGCCTAGGGACACCCTCGCTGCTCACTGCCTGCCCTTTGGAGCGTTGGAGCTCTGGAGCTCTGGGCCCACCCTGGCTGAAGCACTCAGCGCACGACCACATGCTTATGTAAGGGAACAGTATATCCTAAGGAGGTGCTGATCAGAGGCTCTCACCTCCAGAGGAGGGAATGACCAACCTCCTCCTCCACTCCAGCCTGCTGGTGACACCCTGGATCTAGTACTCAGCTGTGTAGCTGATCTCGGGTGCCTCCCACAACACCACAGTCCACCAAGTGGATCAAACAGGGACCCAGATGAGTGGAGAGAAAAGATCCACAAAAGTGAAGCTGCCACTTTGGCCATTCTCCTTGCAGAGATTTGCATTGCCCCACACACCTATCAGCAGTCTCTACCTTGGTTCCTAAGGTAATGTCACTAAACAGGAGATAAAGCCCCTCCCCTACACTGAATCAGACAAAAGTAACTAAGCGATGCAGACCTCCCAGGCAGCAGGCTAAAATGTGGCTCAGCCTGTAATCCTGTGCCTTTGGGATGCTGAGGTGAGTGGATTGCCTGAGCCCGCGGGTTGTAGACCCGCCTAGGTAGTGAGACCTCATCTCTACAGTAACTCAAAAAATCAGCCAGGCATGATAGTGCATGCCTGTAATTCTGGCTATTGGGAAGGCTAAAGTAAAAGGATCACTGGAGCCCAGTAGGATGAGGCTGCGGTGGCCGAGAGCGGCCACTGCACTTCAGTCGGGGCAACAGAGACTCCAACTCAAAAAAAAAAAAAAAACCCAAACTGCGAGTAAATCTAGCTGCCTGCAACAAAAAAAAGAGGAGAGACTGGAGATCAGAGCTGAAGAGACTTTAGACACTCAGTAAAGATTCCAGAGCTAGTCTGATCTCTTATTTTGATTTTTGATTTTATCATTTTGTCTGTTTGTTTTACTCACTTTTGTTTGCTTTCTGACTTACACTATCTGTTTCATGATTTTATTGGTCTGTCTCTGTGTAGCTACCAGTATCATTTAGGAAATTTTTCTTGCATGTCTTTTTCACTTCTCTCTGGCCTTGTGTCTCTTTTTCACCTGTTAGTTGGTATGTATGTCTGTTTTCCCTCTCACTCTTCTCTCTTTCTAACTTCCTATTGACCCCTCCTCCATTATTTCCCCCTTTTGTACCTCTTTTTTTTTGATCCAGGGACCAAACCTACATACCACTGCACAGACAGATTGTAAGGCACTGGGAAATAGGTTCTAGTGTGTCATACACCTGTTAGTGGATGCTGGAATCAGCATATAGATTCTGAATCACAGCTTCCCCTTCAGTTAAACTTCAAAACTGCAAAAAAGTACAGCCCACAGCCCACACGCCAACCTCAAAAGTGAACAAAACCAGAGGACCCTCATAAGGAAGAACAGGAGATTGCACAAGCGAAACAAAAGCAACCCCACCTTCCCTGAAAAGCAGAATGAAAGAAAGGAATGGAAAGGGGGAGAGAGAGAAAAATCTACACAAATAAAGAACAATCAAAAGAAGAATATGGGTCTCTCCCAGACACCTGGGAGGGCAGACACTGAGAAAAATGACTTCAGAATGCAAACAAAGAAGAGCCCTCAGAATGACTGGTCTAAACTACAAACCTAGATATCAAGACATTAATGGAGAGATTAAAAAGAATTGAAGAGACACAAGAAGAAACTAGGAAGGAGCTGATATCTGAGATAACAGTAATAAAGAATACTGTGAATGAAATAAATAACAAACTGATAAGCATGGAAAGCATAATTACCCAAGCAGAAGAAAGAATCTCAGAGCTTGAGGACCAAAATATAGAACTAACCCAAGCTCTTAAAAACACAGAAAATAAGCTCAAAAAGACAGAACAATACTCTCAAGAGATGAGTGATTACTTCAAGAGACCGCACTTAAGAGTAATTGGCCATCCTGAGGTAGAAAGAGAGACAGAGATCACACTGGTACAAACTTTCCATGAGATCATTCAAGAAAACTTCCTTTATCTAATCAGAGATGCAAAAATTCAAACACAAGGGATTCAGAGAACCCCTGGAAGACAACAAACGAAAAGGTCAACTCCTAGACACATCATAATTCATCTAAACAAACTAGGCATAAAAGAAAAAATCCTAAAGGCAGCAAGAGAAAAAGGCAGATCACCAACCATGGAAGACCAATTAGAGTAGCAGCAGATTTATCTACAGAAACCCTGCAGGCTAGGAGAGCTTGGAGCCCTATCTTCAAAGTCCTATGAGATAAACAATTTCAACCAAGAATAACCCACCCAGCCAAGTTAAACTTCATCAGCGAGGGAGAATTGAAATCTTTCCCAGATATCCAATATCTAAGAACTTATGCTGCCACCAAACCACCTCTAAATGAAACACTTAAGAAAGTACTAAGCACAGCAGAAAAAAAAAAAACAACCTTCTTCACAAGAGGACAGGAAAAAGAATGAAATACACATGAATCAAACCAAAAAACAAAAGAAAGACAAAAAACCAAGTTGAAGAGCAACAACTCTATGAAAACTCAATGATAGAGATGAACTCTCACATTTCAAAAATTAGCCTGAATGTGAATGAACTAAATGCACCACGAAAAGACATAGAATGGAAAAATGGATAAAATATCACCAGGCAACAATATATTACCTTCAAGAGACCCTTGGGTCACTAGAAAGGACATGCACAGGCTGAAAGTAAGACGATGGGAAACAAATTTTCAGATGAAAGGAACACAAAAGAAAGGAGGAGTCATGATCCTAATTTCAGACAAAATACCATTTAAATAATCAAAAATTTAAAAAGATACAGAGGACCACTACATAATGATAAAAGGTTCACTCCACCAACAAGAAATATCTATCCTAAACATATATGCACCCAACATAGGTGCGCCAACTTTCATAAAGCAACTCCTAGGAAAACTAAAGAAAGATATTGACTCTATCACCATCATAACTGGGGACTTTAATACCCTACTCACAACCCTAGACAGATCATCAGGACAAAAAATTGGAAATGAGATCAGAACCTCAATGTGACTCTTGACCAAAGGGACTTAATTGATACCTACAGAACAATCCATCCAAAGACCACAGAATACACATTCTACTCATCACCGCATGGAACGTATTCTAAGATCGACCACAAACTTGGCCATAAATCAAGCATAAGCAAATTTAAAAGGATTAAAATTTTACCATGAACCTTCTTGGACCACAATGAAATAAAAATAAACATTAAAACCAACAAGGTCCCCCCAAAACCCACAAAGACATGGACACTAAGCAGCATGATGCTAAACAAGTCCTAGGTCAATGATGAAATCAAAACAGAGATCAAAATATACCTGGAAACAAATGAAAATGAAGGAACATCTTACCAAAATCTCTGGGATGCCATGAAAGCTG
>NW_007260928.1:147267-148519 GCF_000164805.1 Carlito syrichta
AAAACAGTTGCTGGAGAGGGTGTGGCATAAAGGGAACACTTCTACACTGTTGGTGGGAGTGTAAACTAGTGCAACCTCTGTGGAAAGGCAGTGTGGCAATTTGTAGAAGCTCTAAATATCAACCTCCAATACGACCCCGCAATCCCCCTACTGGGAATATACCTGAAGAACTCAAATCACTCTATAAAAAAGATACCTGCACACATATGTTTATCGCAGCATTGTTCGTAGCAAGAACCTGCAAGCAACCGTGCTGTTCATCAAAAGAGTACTGGATTTTTAAAAAATGTGGTACATATACATGATGGAATACTATGCAGCCATAAAAAAGAACAAAATCATGAATTTCGCAGCAACCTGGATAGAACTAGAGTTTATAATACTGAGTGACCTCTCACAGAAACAAAGATCTCAGTATCACATGTTCTCACTCATATAGTGGAACTTGAACATCCAATGTAATACTATAAGAAAATGAGTGACAGTAGTGGGAAACTATGAGGGGCAGAGATGGGATTAATGGTAGTAAATATCTGTCTGGGGACAGGGAGACACTTCTTATCAACAATGGTGCCTGAATGAAGCATATTTGTATACCTTACCCTTAACTGTACCCCACAATATCATCATAAAAATATTGATTATAAAAAATTAAAAAAATAAATAAAATATTTTTGCTATAAATAACAATAGCATTGAATGCTACTGAAGATTGTCTGTATTATTTTACATGTATTTCTTTAGATTAGTTAATTGACCCATGTGATACACTTCATGTTCCTCCTTTGAAGGTTCTGAGTCATGCAGACAGCAGGTCAACTAAGCAGATTTTCACATATCTTTGAGATATGACAGATATATCTTTATTTAATTATGCCAATTGGAGATTCTCCAATAGAAATACTTTCCTAATTTTTCCCAAAAGTGTTCTAAACATATTGCCCATCTGAAGAACGTCCAGGTCAACTTGGAGCCAGGGTATCTCTTGTAAAATTATACTGTAGATATTCTAACTTTTGTCAGGATAAAGAAATAATGACTGTGTTGAGCCTCAGAAACTAATCCCCCAAAAGATGGCATTTTGACAGCTGAGCTGAAGGTCTTATGGTCTCTCTTACCTTTCTCCCACTCCCCACATCACCTCTTCCAAAAGAAGCTGCTTCCTCTTTCTTTTATCTCATTATCTGTTGCAGAAAAGAAGACAAATATGTAACCACACCTAAGCAAACCATTTAAAGCATATAATGATTAT
>NW_007260928.1:148539-149461 GCF_000164805.1 Carlito syrichta
AACTAGAAAACACTGCTCAGATAAAATCAAAGATGACACAAACAAGTGGAAAAATATCCCATGCTCATGGATTGGAAGAATGAATATTGTGAAGATGTCCATCTTACCTAAGGCAATCTACAGATTCAATGCAATATCCATCAAATTACCAGCAACATTCTTCTCAGACCTAGAAAACCAACACAGGAATTCATATGGAAACACAAACGAACAAGAATAGCCAGAACAATCCCCAGCAAAAAGAACAAAGCAGGTGGTATCACATTACCAGACTTCAAACTTTACTATAAATCTACAATCATTAAAACAGCTTGGTATTGGTACAGGAACAGGCATATAGATCAATGGAATAGAATTGAGATTCCAGAAGCAAAACCTTAATTTCTCAACCAACTCATCTTCGACAAAGCCTCCACCACCTACCACTGGGGAGAGAAGAGCCTATTCAGTAAATGGTGCTGGAAAAACTGGCTGACCACATGCAGAAGATTGAAACAGGACCCCTATCTATCCCCATACACAAAAATTCACCCCAAATGGATGAGAGACATAAATGTAAAACCTCAAACCATAAGAACCTTAGAAAATGCAGTACATACCCTCATAGAAATTGGAACTGACATCCAATTCCTGAACAAAACCTGAAACTCACAGGCCATAAGAGTCAAGTGGGACCTGATTAAACTGACAAGCTTCTGCAAAGCCAAAGAAACCATCAAGAGAGCAGGGATACAGCCTACAGACTGGGAAAAACTATTTGCCAACTCCAGGTCTGACAAAGGCTTAACATCTTGGATCTACAAGGAGCTCAAACGTGCTGAAAAGAAAAAAAAAACAACCCCATTATAAAATGAGCAAAAGATATGAACAGACACTTCACAAAGGAAGACATTCGAGCAGCCAACAGACACATGAAGAAATG
>NW_007260928.1:149481-271223 GCF_000164805.1 Carlito syrichta
AGCAGAAACAAATGAAAATGAAGGAACATCTTACCAAAATCTCTGGGATGCCATGAAAGCTGTAGTGAGAGGGGAATTTATATCCCTAAAAGATGCACATGAAGAAAATGGAAGGATCACAAATTAACATTGAATCTGTAGATTGCCTTAGGTAAGATGGACATCTTCACAATGTTGATTCTTCCAATCCATGAGCATGGGATATTTTTCCACTTGTTTGTGTCATCTTTGATTTTATCTGAGCAGTGTTTTCTAGTTTTCATTGTAAAAGTCTCTCAAGTCTCTGGTTAGGAAGATGCCAAGGTATTTCATTTTTTTGTGGCTATTGTGAATGGAATTGTGGTTTTTATTTGGGTTTCTGTTTGTTTATTATTGGTGTAAAGAAATGCGATTGTATTTTGCACATTTATTTTATATCCTGAGACTTGGCCAAAGACCTTTATCAGTGTATGCAGGTTTTTGACAGATTCTCTTGGGATTTCAGGGTACACAATCATATCATCTGCAAAGACAGATAACTTGACTTCCTCTTTTCCTATTTGGATACCCTTGATTGCCTTCTCTTCTCTGATTGCTCTAGCCAGGACTTCCAAAACTATATTGAACAGGAGGGGTGAGAGTGGGCATCCTTGTCTTGTTCCAGTTTTTAGGGGAAATGGTTCCAATTTTGTCTGTTTAGGTGTATGCTGGTTGTGGGTTTCTCATAGATGGTTTTCACTATTTTGACATATGTCCCCTGCATGCCTAGATGTTTGAGGGTTTTTATTAAGAAGGAGTGCTGGATTTTATCAAAAGTTTTTTCTGCATCTAACTTTATAATCATGTGGTTTTTGTTTTGACATCGGTTGATGTATTTAATTACATTTATGGTTTTACGAATGTTGAACCAGCCTTGCATCCCACGTATGAAACCTACTTGGACATGATGAATGATTATTGAGATGTGTTGTTGAATCAAGTTTGCTAGAATCTTGTTGAGAATTTTAGCATCTATGTTCATCAAAGATATTGGCCTGTAGTTCTCTTCTTTTGTTTGATCTTTACCTGGCTTGGGTATCAATGTGATGTTAGCTTCATAAAATGATTTGGGGAGAGTTCCATCTTTTTCAATCACCTGGAATGCCTTCAGTAAGATTGGTATCAGCTCCTCCTTACATGTCTTGTAGAATTCTGCTGGAAAGTCATCTGGACCAGGGCTTTTTTTTTTTGTAGGTAGTTTTCTTATTACATAGTCAATTTCCTTGATTGTTATTGGTCTATTTAGGGGTCTCAATTTCTTCTTGTTTCAACCTAGGCAGGTTGAATTCTTCTTCTTCTTCTTTGTATAATCTGTTTTACCAGAATCCAAGCCCTCATTTTTTTTTCCTGCATCCTTGAGATGGTATTAAATTTTCTCTAACTTACTAGGGAAGTTGAATCTTCATATTGAAGACTTTCATGTATACAGGTTAAGTAAATGTGTATGCCTTTTTTAATTGACCAGTCTACCTCATGCCAGTGATTTTTTCAGCAGACCTTTAGAAGGTCAATGGCCATGACCCATACAACTAAAAATGCCTTCTTCCCAATGGATTTAAACATGTGAAAGTTGGGGAGAGGTCAATGTTTTTGTAACACCTGAAACTTTCATAGAAAATGAAGCCATAAAGAAGGATAAACATATGGACTTAATGGCAACTTGGATGGATTTAGAGTTGATCATACTCAGTGATCTATCACAGAAACAAAGAACAGAGTACCACATAAGCAGACCTTGAACAATCCTATAAGAAAGGGATTGGCAGTAATGGGAAACTGCCAGCGGAAAGGGGATTGGGACTGGCAGTTGAGAGAAACTGCTAGGGGAGGGTGGGGTACACCTCACCAACAAGGGTTACCTGCATAATCACCATCTGCATAACTAACCCTGAATTGTATCCCAAATGTTTAAAAGAAAAAAAAGAAAATGAAAAATCTATAATTTAAAGGAGGAGCTGTGTGTGAAATCATTATTGAGTGCTTTCTTTGCTACAGTAATCCAGAAGATTCCATAGTAAAAGTATTGTTTAATCATAACTTGACCCTTATTAATGGCTCTTCCTTAAAAATTTAGTGCACTAATAGTTTAATTCTAATTGTATAATATAGTCCTATGAAAACATAGTTTGCAGAATGGTTTCCCACCTCTGATTTCTGTGGTTTTTGTACTGTTTATTTACTCTTTGTAAAAATCTGGGCCTCTTATGTCTCTTAACTCCTAGATGGGAATGAGGGAACAAAGTGAGATCTCTGGAAGCAGAAGAATATCCTCTCTTACTGGACCACTTTTGCACTGCCCATCTCCTCCACCAGGACATGGACCTCAAGAAGCTGCTCTCTTCTTCCTTCAGAGATCTGCAGGGAATGATGCACGTGTTCTTGATAGACCTACATGTATGACCACACATTTCAAGCTCTTAATGGACTCAGCAGGATTCAGGTCATTTAAAATCCTTTCACAAGATGTTGCTCCATGCTTGATGTTGTCTTCATTTTGCTGTGATGATGCAACTGTGACCAGAGGTTTTGTTAGTATCTAAGAATAGTTTTCATGGAGAAATGAAAAGGTTTAACAAAAATGTATATTCCATCTCTGAAACATGAGACTGCATTCTGTCCATTTCTACTGCCTTTCTCATAATCTCTTGTTGACGAAAAAAGAAACAACTTATTGAAATGTTTAAAGAGTTTTATTCTGAGACCAATATGAGTGACCATGGCCCAGGCTGTACTATCTAAAGAAATTCTAAGAACATATGCCACATATGGTAGAGTTACAGCTTGGTTTTCTATATTTTAGGAGACAGAAATTACAGGCAAAGACATAAATCAATACATGTAAGATATACATTGGCTTGGCCCAGAAAGACAGGACATCTCGAAGCAGGAGTGTGGGGGTAGTGGGGTGAGTTTATTGATTATAATTGGATTCAGAAATTCTCTGACTGACAGTTAATTGAAAAGTGGTACTCTTGGTCTAAATGTCTAAATAATTTTGAAGTCAGTAGAAAAAAAAAGCTTGAGGAAAGATAAGGGTGCTGTGGAAAACAAGGTTCTTGTTATGCAGATGTAGCAGACTTCAGAGAGAATAGATGGTAAATGTCTCCTTTAAGAGCTTAAAAGGTTGAAAGGTGTCAGACTTTTAGGTAAATCCCTCCTGCATCTGGGAAAGATCTATAAAAGGAAATTCTCTACAGATGCAAATATCCCCAAAAGATGACTTTTCAACACCATTTCAAAATATGTCAAAGAAATAGATTTTGGGGTAAATCATTTTTATTTCCTTTAGGGCTTATTATCTGTCCTGTGATGCTATACCAGAGTCAGGTTAGATTTGGTATTTTGTTGCCATAGAGTCAGTCTCACAGTCCGTTCAGTTGTATAGTCAGTTTCATTTAGTGCTAATGCTAGTCAGTTATGCCTGAACTCAAAAAGGGATGAGGCATAACTTCATTATGATATTTGTCTGACCTTATCTCCCAAAATGGCCTGGAATTTAGTTTTTTAGACCAAAAGAGGTCTGGTTAGTCAGCCCAGGGGCTTAAAATTTTATTTTTTGGCTTACAGGATTATCCCTAGGTAAAACTGTGATGTAATATGGAGAAAATTCAGTCTGATATACTTGGATTTCTTCTGACATATTTGGAATTGGGGACTTGCTCTACATTCTCAGTGGTAATGTGACATTAAGAACAATCTGAAAGACCTGATGTGGGAGCCAGGGAGTGGTTGTCTGGGAAGTGGGAAGAGCATATCTGATGGACCCAAGTAGGAGAATGACTCATTTGTTCCAGGGTTTCTGAGAGGCCTGGATTGCTAGAGTGAAATTAATCAGTGGGTCTATAGCAGAAGATGAAGTTGGTGATGCAATGTGGGAACCAGACATGAGCTGTCTCATGGATTTGTAAATATATGCATTTTGGTGTATATTGTTAGGGTACAGATGGACCAGGTGAGGGTGGAGAGGCGAAGCACGGTGTGCAGCACTGCCAGGGCTGGCAAGCCAGAGGTGCAGTGCTGGGAACCCAGAAATCCAAGTAAATTGCAAAGAATTGCAACACACAAAAAGGTTAAGAAAGAAAAGTTTATTTGAAAGTAAATTAAAGAGAGCAAGAGAAGGAAGAGAGAAGATTCACCTCCCCAAGGTGGGGGAGGGGGACCAAAGCCTGGAAGCATGGCGACAGCCATGGGTCAAAGAGCACATGGCCTCACCAGACTCTAGCAAAGCAATGGCTGCTATTTGCATGTGGTTGAGTCTTTTTAACCATTCCCCTTGTTGGGGGAAGATCATTAGGGTGATTGGTTGATGGTCTGCTTCCACATCATCACAAAGCGGCAGGCAAGCGCAGGTACTGATGATGTCAGGTGATGGACAGCAGGCAGATGTGTGGGTCAGTCACATGATTGCTGCCATGGTGGGGCTTATTCATGTCACATAGGTCACAAGGAGTGATTAGGTTAACCCTGGGGGTGAATTTCCTGCAAGAGACTTGTTAGACATTTGCAATTCACAAATTCCTTGACCAAAGGTGGGGGTGGTTGTTTGGGCTGTCCTGATCTTGTATCTAAAGGAGATTTGCCTAGGGGGGATGGGATAGGCTGCTGTTTGTCCTGCAGTAGAATGTCTGAATACTTTCTAATGGTTACACTGAGGCAAAAAGTCTAAAGAACAGGCTAAGTTTCTCCTAGGTTTCTATAGGTACCTTTCATATATACTTTGTAAAATGGGAAATCGCTGAAGAATTTTAAAGGGAGGGGTGACCTGACTGCAAGTTTTAATGGAGTCACTCTGTCTGCTATTGACAATAAAATCCAAGTAGTGGAAGAGATGCAGAGAGATCAGATATGAGACTTCTATCCTAACTATTAAGTAGGAACAGCAAGGTATGTGAGCAGGGGAGAGAATCTGAATATACCTGGAAGTTCAAGTCAGTGAGTTACTAGTTTATATGTGCTTGGGTATGTGCAAGCAAGAATGGACTCAAGAAGGATGGAGTTTTGGGGCCTGGCCCATTTGCAGAGTGGCATTTTCATTTTCTGTGAAGAGGGATACACAAGGACAAGATATTGTGGACACTAGGTATGTGAGCAGCACCGGCAGCTCAGACTTGGATGTGCTAAGTTTGAGATGCTGTAATCCATCCAGTGGAGGAGAAAGCTAGGGTTTATGGGACTCAGAGTAGAAAACGGCACCTATGGCAGGGTCACCAAGTGGAAGACTGTAATGTTCTGAAGAAGGTAGAAGGTTTTGGCTTAATTCAGACAATTGTTCATTCAGTTGTATAATCAGTTTTATTTGTGTATATATTTTGTCTACTATTTGATATATTAAATGTGTTTATTATAAATCATTTACTTTTGATACCCTAGGAATCTAAGACTTTTATTAACTTATATTTATCACGATAATGTATTTTCTAATAAAAATATTTAAAGCTATGTATTTTCCTCAAAGTACTGCATTGCTATTCTGTTTTTATTATTGTCCAGTTGAACATATTTTCCAATTTCCCTTATAGTTTCATTTTTGACTTATAGATGATTTAATAATCTGTTTTATGAAGACTTCTGCCTCTCTTCAGGAAGGAAGAAGCCAGAATTAATGTTCTCTTACTATAATAATGAGGAAAATCTGAATAAAAAACAAAATTATATTTCTGAATTCCAGTTGAAAACTGAGATACTGAGTTCACATAGCAACAAGGAAAACTGGCCACTAAAAAAGTACAAGACTCTGCAAGAAGAGATAAAAAGTAAACATTACCCTCACAGGTGGAATAGTAAAACTGACAGCTTATTTCTTAACAATAACAAAAGAATCACAGAAGCAAGGAGGTAATGGAATGGCATGCATCCTATTCTGAAAGGAAAATAGCTGCCAATCAAGAATTCTAAAGGCAGTGAAGAGCTCTTAAAATTAAATATGTAATAAAAAAATCACAGGAGACAAAAGAAAAAAAAAATTATCGCCAGTGGACCTGTCTTTAGAGGACTATACGAGAGAGTTCTAACAAAAACTGAATACTGCATGTTCTCACTTATAAGTGGGTCCTGAACATTTATCACAATACTACAAAAGAGGGATTTACAGTAGTGAGATACTGCCAGATGAAGGGGGGTGGGGCACGTAACATCACTAAGTGTACCTGATCCTAAATCAGGGGAAGTGAGGACCAGTTGGAGGTCCAAACTTCACCTGCATGTAGACTACTTATGTATGTATCCAATCCTGACTTGTAACCTGCATCTTTGTAATAAAATAAAGTTAAAAAAAAGAAGTTAAATGACATCAGAGGGTTGATGCACAGAAATACCTAAAAGGAAGAAAGCACCAACATTTGAAAAAAAAAAAGTAGGCATACAGTGAAGCTTTCATTGCATGTAGAATTGGAAATCAAGCAAGAATACTTCAAGAAGTGAGAAAGGAGTAAGTAGGTTTTAAATCTTCTAAGATTTTAGCATTAAAATTTATTTGATTAAAAAAATGTATATGATTACATAAAAGCAAAAATTTATATGATATCATATATAAATATGAGCAATGCTCTCCAAACATAGGTACAATATGAGCAATGTTCTTTAAAAAAATTAAATAATAGAGAAATTATATAAAATAACATGTTTCCAGATTGAAAAAGTAAAATATAAACAAATATTTTATCATTTCAAAAGAAAATAGGACAACATAGAAAAAATGATTATGTAATAATTTATTCAAACAGTAAACAAAAAGACAGCTACTGCAAGGTCAATCATAGTAGATCTTGCATTAAATGTGAACAAAATAAATATTCCACTTAAAAGATTAATATTGTACAACTACATTAAAAACAGACAGACAAACAAACAAACACAAAACTATGTGCTGTCTACCATAGAAATGTTTGTGAACATAGAAAGTTTGAAAACAAAAGATTGAGGAAAATGTGTCATAAAAGTACTAGCTAAAAGAAGACTGTAGGAGCCCTGTTCATATTATATTACTAGGCATAGTAATAATGTTTACCTCAAGGACATGTTATGAACATTAATTTATTTGTTCCGAAGGAAACATTTTTATTAAAGGGCGTCATCTGGTAATCAATAAACTCTCCATCAGTCTTACTTATTGTTAATAAATACACTATCATTTTTGCATTGACCAGAAGGGATATGGGTTTAATTATGTCATTTAAAAATCTAAATACAACTTACTGTACTTGAAATAGAATATATTTTAGTAGAAATAAGAAGTAGTGAACAAGAAAAAAAGATAATGTGACTAACTGTGTTGGCTCCTCCAAATTGTAGAAAATATGCCTCAGGATAAGAGGTTTCAAATCAAAACTTCCACACAAAAAATATGATTAGTTAAGCTTCCCTCTTCTAAGATCAAGACTCTCAGATATTATTTTTAAAAATACAGTTAAATGGGGATGTTCAATGATCCCATGTAGATGAGTAGGACTTTCTGATGATTACTCTGGAAGCCTTCTTGGCTTTGCCAGGCAGTGAGCTGGTTGGGCTTGAGAGCACTCCCGAGGCCTCTCTCTCAAGGCCAGGTGACCAGTTTTCCTGACATTGCTCTAAACTGTGGTCACATGAGCTTACACTGTTGTTAAAACAAGCCTAGAAAGCCCCTCCTTATGTGCTCTGCCTGAAGCAAGATCTCTCTAAAGGAGCTCAGCCCAAACTATGCTCCCCCATGGCAAGCTTTTCTACAGGGCACTGTTGAATTCTAACCATAACAAAGGATGTTTGCCTTCTCTCCCTCAAAAACTCATTCATAACACCACGGCTCATACAAACCATATAGATCAAATGAGAATGAACAGCAAAGATGCTAAATAAAGGCAAAAGTAAACATAAAAAGTAATGAAAGAATTGATGATTGGTCCTATTAATATGGAACAGCATAAATTTCAATGCAAAAAATTATCAGATAAAAGTGTTATTTGATGTTAAAAAACATGCATTCAAGAGTAAAACCAAAGCAATAATTAAACTTTTTTTTTTTGAGTTGGAGTCTCCTCTGTCACCCAGACTGGAGTGCAGTGGCCGCTCCCGGCCACCGCAGCCTCGACCTGCTGGGCTCCAGTGATCCTTCCGCCTCACCCTTCCAAGTAGCCGGAACTACAGGCGCGTGCTACCACGACCGGCTAAGTTTTGATTTATTGTAGAGATGAGGTCTCACCAAGTTGCCCTGACGGGTCTCGAACCCGCAGGCTTAGGCAATCCACTCACCTCAGTCTCCCTAATTAAATTTTAACACATCAAGATTCTCTCCTTTTTTTCAGCTTTACTGAGGTATAATTGGCAAATAAAAATTGCATATATTCAAGGTGTACAACATAATGTCTAGACTTACATGTATAGTCATTCGTGATATTCATGGAGAATTGGTTCTAGAAGCCCCGCTTCCCACCCCCACGGATACCAGAATGCACAGATATTCAAGTCCCTAATATAAAACAGTGTAGTATGTGCATATATATATATATATATGCAAGCACGAATACTTCAAGAAGTGGGAAAGGAGTAAGTAGATTTTAAATTTTCTAAGATTTCAGCATTATTGAGAAAATGACAAAAGCAAAAATTTATATAATATCATATATAAATATGAGCAATGTTCTCCAAACATAGGAACAATATGAGCAACGTTCTTTTAAAAATAACATAATATGGATTGCCTGAGCCCGCGGGTTCGAGACCCGCCTGGGCAGGCGAGACCTCATCTCTACAATAAATCAAAAAATTAGCTGGGTGTGGTAGTACATGCCTGTAGTTCCAGCTACTTGGAAAGCTGAGGCGGAATGATCACTGGAGCCCAGCAGGTCGAGGCTGCAGTGACCGGGAGCAGCCACTGCACTCCAGTCTGGGCGACAGAGTGAGACTCCAACTCAAAAAAACAAACAAACAAACAAAAATAACATAATAGAGAAATTATATACAAATAAGTTACCAGATTAAAAAAGTAAAATATAAATATTTTATCATTTCAAGAGAAAGCAGGACAGCATAGAAAAAAGAATTATGTAATAATTTATTCAAACAGTAAATAAAAAGACAATCACTACAAGGCCAATCATAGCAGATCTTACATTAAATGTGAACAAAATAAATATTCCAATTAAAAGATTAATATTGTACAACTATATTAACATATATATATCCTACACACATCCTACTTGTACCTTAAATTATCTTTAGGTTGCATGTAATGCCCAGAACAATGTAAATGCTATGTAAATAGTTACACCATTGTATTGTTTAGGGAATAATGACAAAAAAAAATAATGTCTGTACATCTTCAGTACAGACACATTTTTTCTCAGTGTTTTGACTCACAGTTTGTTGAATCCATAGATGCAAAATCCACTGAAATAAAGCGCATTGTGAAATGATGCCCGCAATCAAACTAATTAACATATGCATGTACTACTTGCTAGAAATTTATACTACTTAATATCTACTTTCTTAGCAAATTTCAAGTACATGATACATTTATATTAACTATAGCCACCATGCTAAGCATTAGGCCTCAGAACTTATATGTCTAATAATTGTAATTTTGTTCTCAGTGACCAGCATCTTCCATTTTCTCCAGCCCTCAACTCCTGGTAACCATTCTACTCTGTTTCTATGAGTTCGACTTTTCTACAGTCCACATACAAATGACACTATATAGTATTTGTTTTTCTGTGTCTGGCTTATTAAATTAGCTTAATCTTGTCAGTGTTTATTCATGTTGTCACAAATGGCAGAATTTCCTTCTTTTATGAGGGTGAATAATATTTCATTGTGTATATATACAAAGATTTCTTTGCCCATTCATTTGTTGACAGACACGGAGGTTTGCTTCTGTATTTTGGCTATCGTGAATAACACTGCAGCAAACATGAGAGTGCAGATCTTTTTACAATTCTGTTTCCAATTTCTTTGGATGTACTTATACCAAGATTAAGATTGCTATACGAGTATGCTATGATTGTCTACTTTTTTGTATTTTGAGGAACCTCTATATTTCTTTCCATAATGACTGCACTGATTTACATTCCCATCAGTGTATATGTATGAGTTCCCTTTTCTCCACATTCTTTACAATGCTAGCTATCATTTAACTTCCTGATAGTAGTCATCCTAACAAATATGGGTTTGATTTGCATTTCCCTGATAATTAGCGATGCTGAATACCTTTTTATACACCTATTGGCTATTTGCATGTCTTCTTGGAACAATGTCTATTAAGATCCTTTGCCCATTTTTAATCAGATTATTTTGTATTTGCAATTGAATTGTATTGGCATATATATTTTGCATATGTATTCATGATAAGTTATACGGTTTGCAAATATTTTCTGACAGTCCAGGTGTTGCCTTTTCATGTTATTGTTTGTTTCTCTTACTGCACAGAAATTTTTCAGTTGGATGTAGTCCTTCTTGCCTATTGTTGCCTTTATTGCCAGTGCATTTGAATCATTTCCAAAAAAATTCACTGACAAGATCCATGGCAAGGAGTATTTCCCTTAGGATTTCTTCTGAAAGTGTTTTAGAGTTTCAGGTTTTATTTTTAAATCATTAATACATTTTGAATTGATATTTGAAAGTTGTGTATATTTCTTTCTCTTTTATTGGGGGAGGAGATGCATGTAGTTATTCAATCTTCCTAACATCACTTATTGATGACATTATCCTTTCCTTGTCATTTATTCTTGGCAACTTCATAAAAAATTAACTGGTCATATATTTGTGGGTTTGTTTCTTAGATTTCTATTCTTTTTCATTGGTTTATAAGTCTCTTTCATGCCAATACCATACTGTTTTGATTACTATAGTTTTTTTAATATACATCAAAAATCAGGAGGTTTATGCTTTCAGTTTTGTTCATCTTGTCCAAGACTTTTTTTTATATATATCCAGGTTTGTTGTTTCTTTGTTTTTTGTAGTTCCACACACATTTTTGGACTTTTTTTCTATATCTTTTTTTTAAAAAGCCATTAGAGAGTGATGTCAGCAAGATGGCTGTCTAGAGATGCCTGGCATTTGTCCCCTTGACAAGAAAGGACCAAGGCAACAAATAAACAGCTGAGATTTGACTGGAGTGTCAAAAGAAAATCATAGATGCACAGGGGAGTGGCGATGCACCTGTAGTGACTGGAAGTCCATAAGGACAGCATGGAGGCACCAGCCTCTGTAGCTGTCTCCCCTGCCTGGATCGGATTTGCCAGGAGTCAGAAAAGACTTCCCATTGTGACCAAAGGGTAAGCAGAAGATCTCCACGAACTTCCAGTGCCACTGCAATCACCTACAGGTGCATACTACGAGAGAATCTCACAGTCCTCATAAGCCCTAAACTCAGCTTGGAGAGCTGTTCCGGGAATTCATGCAGCTGCATTGACCCAGATTAGGAGTACCAAATGTGCACTTCCCAGGCCCCATTCCAGCCTTGTGAGCCAGGCTGCTGCAACACAGCCTCTTCTTGACATAAGAGCCAGTATCAGGGTGCACCCTCCTCTCAGGGCCAGTAGCCACCACACCGCTCCCACACTGGTGTTCCATCTCCACTATGCCAAGCCCACGTGAGTGACTGAACAACTCAACTCCAGCTGTATGGAGCATGGACTCAGGGTTGGCTGTGACTCTGGTCCTGCACAGTAGGGAAACCAACACCCATCACGGCTTCTTCCAGGTTGTAAAAGAGCATCCCTGGTTCTAACATTTGGCGTGGGGCTACCCTGCAGTAGAAGTTGCTCAGGTGTCTGAGGTACGGGCAACACATGATGTGATTTGGATTTTAGGTCTAGAGCATGGGCATGCTTGCAGGGGCTGCTCCCCCAGCTTTTGAGTATACCTGGGCTTAGAGGGAGATAGTGGCCCTGGTCCTGGGACAGTACAAGTATTTGCTTTTTGGGAGGGGGATGCACAGCCTCTCCCTCTCTGGGAAGTTTAGTGTAGCGATGGCTGTTGGTTTTCTCAGTGGTAAAAGCTACCAGTGTCTCTATAAAGGAGGTCACTAGAGACTATGGTGGCACCTAGCACATGGCAGATCATGATAACCCGTGCCCTTCTTTTTTGCTTTTTAGCCAACTCCAGACATCCCAGGTTTGTCCTTCCCCACAGTAATTCTTCCTGTTTGGTTTTTCTTTGTGTTTTGCCTCAGAGTGTTGCTGTAGGTTCTTAACTAAAAACCTTTTATCCCTCTCAAGGTTAATTATATTCAAGGATAGTTATCGAATTTGTTTTTTGTGGGAGGATGAAGACTGGTGTCTCCTGCTCTGCCATCTTGTTGCTGTCACTTTTTCCACCTAAAGGTTTTTAAAATATTAAACTCTGTGAAGGGAAACACCTTAACCCACTAAGGTGCATGTTTTAAAAAGTTCAACTATTTCCTGAAGTTTTAATAACACTTTCTCAATCATAAAGTATCAATAAAATATTTGTATTAGAAAGATGTGCAAGGAAGTCATGCCCAGCCTGAAGATCAGCATGACTCTGCCCTTGGACCTGGAATAGTTTCTTACATAACAATAAGGAGCCCACAGCCTGTTCCAAGTTGATCTTCTTGCTTTGGAAACTCTTTCTTTGGTCCAGGCTTGATGCACACTTCTTTGGTCTGCTTAATCATGTTCATTATATGGCACGTGGCCAAGCCCAGTATGCTATCTGTTCCTGGTAAAAAGTAAGCAGGTTCTTTGTCTACAGCACGCAAGTGCTGATCCATCCTCTCCCTGCGTCAGCTACGAGGCAAACTCATTGGCCTTCAGGGAGCAACACTCACGAAGAAAGCAGATGCTGTTCTATCTTTTCTTTATGGGAGTGAAGCATTGTTTCATCTGTGTAAGTTGCATCTTTCTTGGTGACCACAGCAGCTGCAAACTATGCAGTGGGTTGACAATTTGGGACTACTGTTTCTGCGAATGGAAAACAGGCATCACTTGCTTGAGAGAAAATTTCCTAAAGCAATGTGGAGTTCAAGATCACCTGACTACAAACTTTAGATAACACAATAAAGAATAACTAAAGTCTGATTTTGCTTGCAGGTAGAAAAGCAAATAAATGAACACATGCTAGAAAATCAAATCCAAGAAATACACCAACGTGAAAGCAGGGTCTAGTTAAGGACATAAAATTTTATACCACATTGTAGGATATATTAAGATTATTGTTCTTAAAGTATGATGAAGAATAAAGAACATGAGCAATAAAGCAAAAATTAATAAATTTTGACAAAACACACTACTTAATTTTAAGACACTATATATCTACAGAAACCAAGATAGTATTATCCTGCCAAAAGGATAGATGAATAGATCAATAGTGCAGAATAGAGAATGCAGAAGTAGACCTACATAATCATGGCTAACTGATTTTTGACAGAAGTACAAAGCAGTTCAATGAAAGACAAATCTTCTTTTCAACAAATGGTGTTAGAAGTTGAACATTCATAGAAACACAAAACAAAACAAAAAACCCTCAAAGTCTTACACTTTTACACATTACATAAAATTAACATAAAATAGTAAATATATATATATATATTTATGCATCTTTTAGAAGAAAAATTAGCACAAAATCTCTGTGACCTAGGTTTAGTTGAAGAGTTCTTAAACATGACACCATAGGCATAATCTATATATTAAAAAAAAAGACAAGTTAGATCTCATTATGATTAAAAACATTTACTTTGCAAAATATTCTGTTAAGAGGATGAAAAGACAAATTACAGACTTGTAAAATGTTGATAAATCATGTACTCATCAAAGTACTTGTATTCATAATATATAAGTAACTCTCTGGACTCAATGGAAAGAAAATAAACCTCCAGCAAAATGTTTTTAATTTATACTTTACCAAAGAAGCTCTACAGAGAAAATATCCAGAGAAAATAAACCTCCAGCAAAATGTTTTTAATTTATACTTTACCAAAGAAGCTCTACAGAGAAAATATCCAACATGTGAATATATTTTCAACATTAGTCGTTTAGAAATTATAAATTATATCCATGATTTATGAATGTATATCACTACATGCCTATGAAAAGAACTAAAGCAAAATATCTTAAGACTATCAAATGCTGATGTAGTTATGGAAATATGGAGAAACTTCTTTCTTCATGCATTGCTGGCAGGAATGTGAAATGATACTGCCATTCAGGAAAATAATTTGACTCTTAAAATAAATAAATTAAAGCATATACTTACTATACCATCCAGCAATTACACTGCTGGCAATTTGTTCTAGAGAAATAAAGCTTATGTCTTTTGTTTTGTTTTGTTTTGTTGAATTCTCACTCTGTTGCCCAGACTGGAGGGCAGTGACACACTCCCGGCCACTGCAGCCTCCACCTGCTGGACTCCGGCGATCCTTCTGCTCAGCCTTCCAAGTAGCTGGAACTACAGGTGCACTACCACACCTGGCTAATTTTTTGATTTATTGTAGAGATGAGGTCTCACCTAGTTGCCCAGGCGTGTCTCGAACCCGTGGGCTCAGGCAATCCACTCACCTTGGCCTCCCAAAGAGCGGGATTACAGGCTGAGCCACTGAGCCCGGCAAAGCTTATGTCTTATAAAAACATGAAAACTATGCTCACAGTAATCCAATACATACAAGGAGAAATGTCTGGAATTATCTTTTTTTTAGGGTGGGCCTCTTGTAGTATAGGCTTCCTCTGCTAGGTAAGTGTTCTAGAAACCCATCAGCATCAGTGTCCCAGCTAGTGTTGTTGAGAAAGACCACATTCAGTTTCAGTGAATTTTTTTTGGAGATTCTTTCAACGAGTTTTCCTATTTCATGAGGGATGATTTATGAGTGTACCTGCCCACACTGCACTGTCTTTAGCAGTTTTGAGCAAAAATGGCATGGCCCCATGCCCAACCCTCTCTATTTACCTGATCTTGCCCAAAGTGACTTTTATTTTTCCTGGATGAGAAAAGTGATCAAAGGGAAATGTTTTGCCAAGGTGGAAGAGGTTAAATTAAAAAAAAACAGAAGCATTAAAAGGCACCAAAACTGACAAGTTCAAAAAGTGTTTTGATCAGTGAAAAAAATTTCTCGATAGATGTATTGTATGAAATGGAGAATCTTTTGAAGGTGACTGAAGTTTAAGCATGTAAGAATAGATACACGATTTTTTATAAATACATTTTGTTTTTAGGGGGATTTCACCACATAAATGCTTATAGCTGCTTTATTTGAAATAACCAAAAATGGAATCAACTTGAATGTCCAATGAGTGAATGGATTAAATTAACATGGTAAATATAAACAAGGGAACAGTACTCGGGAATATAATATAATGCACTGCTGTAATAAGCAAAAATACAGATAGATCTCGGACATCATGTTGAATAAAAAAGCCAATGCCAAAGAATTACATATTATGTTATTTTATTTACAAAAATTTATTAAAATGGCAAATTTATAATGATGAAGAGAAGATCAGTGGTCTCTGGTATTAAGTTTGGGGGAAAAATACAACTATTAAAGACTGACATAAGAAAGTTTCTTTGTGATGAATAGAAGAGTTAAAGTCCTGATTGTGGTCATGGCTACTTGTATCTCCATATGTGATAAAATTTCTTGAAAGATACACCCAAAAAGGTGGGTGCATATAAACTAGTATATGTTGGCCTGTACTAGATTCTTCATGTAACCTTGTTCAAACTCAGGTCAGAACACTTGAGAAGCGAAAACAATAAAGATTTGCCAAATCCTACCACCTAAAGTAAAGCATTACAATAATACTATATACTTACTACTGATAAGATGGAGTCATGTCATCTTTCCAAGCATCTTTACTTACATTCTCTACCAAACTAAAAATGGGAGTCTACTGGGAAAATTCAGATTCAATAGGATACTGCTGTGCTTGAGACTACAGTTTCTTATTCTTTTAAGCAGCAGCTATTCATCTAAAAACTCGGGTAACAAAGAGAGAATCAAAGCTAGTGGATAAAGTGAAGCTAGTTTTAGACTGATGTAATATGCTTGTACAACACTTTGGTTGTGGTTAGAAGGAGATGGAGCTCACTGGAAGAAAAAAGACCAGAATGCTTTTCAGTTTGACTGGCTGTATTCTGTGACTAGCCAACTCCCTAGCTGATCCTTCAGCTGCAGAGCTCACACCCTCAGGAAGTGGGCAGCAAGAACTGTGTAGATCCCAGGAAGACCACACTCTCCAATGTTTCAGATTGGCCATGGTGGCCATTGGAGAGAGAATTTTCCACTCTTGCTACCTCTTCCTGTCATTGGACACAGTGCAAAGATGTAATGTTTTACATAGCTGAGGTTAGGAAAGAGGGAACTAGACAGCCATATTCCCTGATAACATGGGGATACTACGGATCCCTGCAATGTCCGCCTTTGGCCTCACTGACGACTGAGTCTGCAAACATCATCCATGTTTAATTCACCATTAGGTACTCTACTAATAAAAAAAAAAGAAAGGAGGTCGGACGTGGTGGCTCACGCCTGTAATCCCAGCACTTTGGGAGGTAGAGGTGAGAGGATTGCCTGAGTCCACGGGTTCAACTCCAGCCTGACCAACTTGGTGAGACCTCATCTCTACAATAAATCAAGAAAATTTGCTGGTCATGATGGTGTGTGCCTGTAGTTCCAGTTACTTGGAAGGCTGAGGCGGAAGGAGCACCTGAACCCAATAGGATGAGGTTGCAGTGGCATGCTCACAGCATTCTAGCCTGGGTGACAGAGTGAGGCTCTAAGTAAAAAAAGAAAGAAGGAAAAAAACAAAGAAACACTACTCTAAGAATCAAGCATATAATGAATGTGCTTTTTTTACCATAAGAAAATATGGATTAGCTAAAGAATAATTTCTGAAATTGGGGTAAGCATTTAAGAAAAGGGGTTCTATAATATTTTCCCCTGATTTCATTACTAAATTTTATTTCTAAACTGATAAACATCGTAACTTGCGAAAAAAAATCAGATAATTTGAGGTCAAGCAAATTTGGTTCTTATCCTAGTATGGCAATTTAGTAAGTCAGTCATTCTGACAGGAATGCACTTGCCTGAACCTTAGTTTAAATTGATGAGAATTATATTTATATTACAGAACTTATGCAAAAATTTAAATACATGTGGGCACACAGTACAGACCCTCTAAATTCTGGTCCTCTCAGTAGGTGTTTGCTGAAGTTTAGATCTGTGAAATGAAGTTTATGTATCTCAAACAAAATATACCACAATATCCAGATAATCTTTGATCCCCCCTCACCTCTCTTTCTTATCTATTTAACTTTGTGCTTATCTCTTACTTAATATTAAGGAAAAATGCTGAATTGCAGTCATTATTATTCTTAGTTTGCATAGAGAAAACTAAAGAATAAAGAGATTAAATTACTTCTTAGTGCCATAGAGCTAATAAGACAGAGCCAGATTGTCAAGCCGGAAACTAGTTTTTCTCTACCAAATACAAAAAGCATATATACATTCAAAATCATTCTAAATGCCAAAGGACATCTCAACAGTTGTCATCTCTGCTCTTCTTGTACTATGCTATTCATTTTTCATAAGATTCTAAATTTTAGTGGTATCCAGGTGAAACAGAAAAAACTTGACTTAGCAAAAATTATTCCCTAGCTTTCTCCATTTATCTGTAATTTTTTGCTTGCCAAGATTTCCTGCCCTCGTTTCACATTCATCTCTGCAGATGTAATGCATCAAATTCTTGCCTCTGAACATAAAAAGTAGCCAATAGTGCACAGATGCTCTCTGAGAACAAACTGAGAGAGTCAAATGAGTCAGTGATAATGGGAAATCAGGGCTGAGCAGGAGGAAAATAACACAAAGAGTGAGTGTGGAGGATGGAACTGCAAACCATGCCAGGCAGGATTAAAGCAACTAAAAGATGAGGAATTAAAGGAGTACTCCTTAAAGAAGATATTTCTGCACATTCAGTAGTATAGCTTATTTCAAATCAATGTAGCATGATTTAAACTGATTAGGCATACACAAGCTCTGCAGGAGCTGGTACTGCTATTTTTATTCTTTACTAACCTTTGAAATGTGCCCAGAGAACTACTCTTTCCACCTTTGTTGCAACCAGTTTCCACTCAGTGTACACAGAATATTGACACCTGTCATCCGAACAGTGTTAAAAGATGTTAAACGTCAAAGCTAAGGACTATTTCTTTGGCTTGGTGAGGAAACTACAGATTGAAAATTAAAAGAAAGAGGGGGAAAAAAGAATGTGTGCGAGAATCATACCTTATTTTTTTTTTCAACCCAAGTGTCAACAGTTGTTTCAGCCTTTTAAAATTTACAAAAATAACTATCTCTAGTTTTCTTATCATTTAAATGTGAAGAAGAATCAGTATCTCTTTATATGTATTATTAGTTCATTTTAGCCCAGATCTTTGGCATTCTGCTTCTAGTAATAGATGATTATTTGGTCATAAATATTTTTCTTAAAAAGGAAAAATACATTTTTAGAAAAGTGGGCATGAGCTCTAGCTTGTGTCTCCTTTAAGAGTAGAAATGGTGGAATAGTTACCTTTGCATCCTCAGATCCCAACAGAATGCTTGTACATTGTAGGAAAATTTTTTAAATGTTGATTTAACAATCAAATAAAATATACTATGTACCATCAGCAAGATAGTAAAGTAGGAGATCCCAGCCTTCATTTTTCCTACAAAAATGAACTATTGGACAGCGAGTCACAAAAAATATAACTCTGAGAGTGCTCAGGGGTTTGGATAAAAATCTGCAGCAACACAGTGGAGAAAAAGAATCAAGAATGACTTCGCAAAAAGGGTAGGTGGAAACTTTTATTTTGCTTACGTTATCCTATCCTCCGGGCTGGCAAAGTTCAGCACTGAGAAGTATCTTTTCAGCCTGTGAGTTTCACTCACAAGGCAAAAAAGAGAGTGGAGGTGAGAGACAATCTTCCCTGTCTTTTCAGGGCACTGCCTGAAAGACTCACTTCACTTTCAGCTCACCCTGATCTCTGGGGAAATTGGCATAGCCAAGACATGGAGATATCTAGGAACTAGCTACAGGAAAGGTGGGAGCTATCTGTATCAGCCATGCAGTAGGTGTCACACAGTCCCTAGCGTCCTGTTCTGCAGAGCCGCTGTAGCCTTTTTTGAGGAGAACGTCAACAGCTTTCATGGCCTCTAAAAACCTACTGAAACTTTCACAGCCAAGGACTCTGCAGTGTTTGTCGTCATGAACCTCAGCTGCCTGACCCAATATCCACTTCACCAGAACTGCCTCAAATAGTGCTGTGGGTACTCCATCCCCAGAACCCAGCACACACCCACATTTGGCCCCTGCAGTTTGTGATTCTGCACTAGCCTGCACTTATTCAGGTACACACACTACTAGACTCAGGCACTATTCAGAAACTCAGGAGCTCTTTCATCTAGTGCAGGTCCCCTAAGGCTTTCACTGACTACACAGTTGCCAGTGACATGGAACTCAGCTGCCAAAGCCACACCTTCGTTTTCCACAGACCCAAATGTGACACAAGCCCTTGCACATGGTACCTCACTAGACCCAAAGTCACACTGCACTCTAGGACACCTTTCTGTCAGCGTCCCCTTGCTGTCCACATTCTCCAAAGTTGAAGGTCTTTCCTAAATGGTGCCAGTCCCTATTATCTAATAAACCTGACTGCTTTCAAGAAATAACTGAAATCTTCCTGAAATCTGAGAGCGGAAATAGCCTTTTTCAAGAAATTCATAAAATGCTGAATAGGTGGCCATAAAGAAGTTTACACCAAAACTCATTATAATTATACTAGTGAGTGAAAAGTACAAAGAGGAAATTTTGAAGACCAAGAGAGCATTGATTTGTTACATGCAAGGAAACCCCCATCACACTGTCAATGGATTTCTTCAATAAAAATCTTTCAGTCCAGGGAAGAGTGGGATGAAATAATAATTTAAACCAAGAATACTATACCCTGTCAGACTATCTTTAAAGATTAAAGAAAAATAAAGTTTTTCTCTGACAAACAAAATTGAGGGAGTTTATGACCTCTAGATTTTCTTATAAGGAATGTTTAAGGGAGTTTTTATATGGAATCAAAATCACTCTGAAGAACAAGATAAAGGCATATGAAAGTATAAATCTCACTAATAAAGATGAGTATATTTTCAAATAAAGAATAGCATAACACTATTATGGTGGTAAGCAAATTACCTGTAGCTACAATATAAAAGTTTTTTTAAAGTGTTAAGAATAACTACTGTAGAAAAAATTTGGTAATAGATTCACAATATGAAAATTAAGTAAACTCTGACTTCAGAAACACACAGTGTAGGGAGTGGTAAAAGTGCAGATTTTTAAATATATAGTTGAACTTAAATTGTTATCAAGGTAACGAGATGGTTATAACTGCAAGAAAATTCACACAAGCCTCTAAGCAACCACAAAGGAAAAATCTATAGTAGATGCAAAGATAAAGGAAAATGAATCACAAAACTATCACAAAAATTTATATCCACATACATATACATTCACATATGCTGTACTGTAATCTCACTGATTCCCAGTAAAGACTGAAGTTTGGTAACTATATTATGGACCAATTTGCTGGACTGCATGTTGTCAACATCATTACCACCCCATGCCAAGGCCAACTCTGTGTCACAGAGGAGAAGCCAGAAACTATATTTTCCATGTGATTTTGTGTTTGAGTTTGCAACTGTGAGAAACTTCAAATGATTTGAGAGTTGGCAGAAGGAAGTCATTTTTCTTTCACACAGTAACTCTTGGTTCCAAAAACTATCCTGAGAACCACCCATTTTGCTGCTAAAGACTGAAATATTTAGTGGGAGCTATCCATAAATTCTTAAATGTCAAAATGGCTTCTTAAGAATTGCTCATATTTTATATGTCCCTTTGCTGACATCCTCTTTAGCAGAGTCCCAGACCTTTCAAGTCTTCCAACATGATGTGCACTCCAATTTTTCTGTATTAAAACTATCAACCCCCAATAAACCTGAACTCCCAGAGGAGTCCTGTTTCTCTGAGTAAACCTTAACAAAACCATCATTACCCTCATGCAAAGTACTTCTGTGCATATTATCATGGAACGCTCATTAACTTCCAGTTCTTTATAATTCTTCAAGACCAGCTGATAGTGCTAAGACTGTGGACCCCTATAAACTTTGTCATCAACTAAAATCAAGCCATTATCGAGACATTCTTAAGTGTTCCTCTGTGCCTTATTCTGCTTTGGCTCTCAGGTTCATTCCCATTCTTCCTCTTAAGCCTCCGCAATGCAGTCTCTCATCACAGCTAAACTCTTCTGCGACAACTTTCTGTACATTCAGACTTTAATTAAACCTTGGTTCCTTTCTATATTTACTAGATCACTTTCAATCATGCAAGGATTTGTCTACACTCCATTTACCTAAGGTTTAGAGGGAGCTTACACTTCTAACACTGAGAAATAAAACCCGTGAAGTCTATTCATGATTCACTCTTCTTCCTCCTCTTCACTATTGTCACCCCAAAATTATTCCCCAACTTCACAGCATTTCTCCATATACTAAACACTACTCTTGTCCTAAGATGTTGAATATTCGTTCTGGCGTACATTCAGCACACTATAGATTTAGATTTGTGACTTACTCAACTTTAAGGGTTGTTTATCTACACATTAGCTGACCAGAATTCAGGAATGGTGAGAATTTCCCAAATTTCAGGAGATCTCCAACTCTGAAATCTTGCAGAGTCCTTCTCTTGGACCACCATCATCAATAACCCCATCGATTTCATCCTCTTATACTCAGTATGCCTTTGCTCTAACTTTATGAAAACACCTGATCTCTGAATTTTTCTTTTTCCTGCCTTCTTTGAGTTTCTTTCTGACCTAACTGATTTCTTAATCCAGTGTAGGCTATGTGGCTCCATCACATCTCACATTGTCTCACTACACTTTTTAAGTCCTTATATTTCCACTGTAATACTTTGCCATTAGTCCAACCACCCTAGGCCCATTCCAACATTTCATTATTTAGAACCTACATACAAGCTTCAGTGAGAATTATACTCATCACATTGCCATGGTTTGCAATTATCCAGCAAGGTGTGAAAACTACCCATTGGCTCTAAGTTCACATGAATCAGTCATCTTGCCCGTCTTCCACATCAGAGTAAAGCCTACCCAAGGGCAGTCCTTTGGCATTTTTCTTCTTTATATTCTCAGTAACTAGAACAGTGACTAACATATACTACACACGGAGCGAATCTCTTGCTTGATTGAATAAAGATAGCTGTAACATTTTTCTGAAGTTTTAACTCTCTCTTCTAGGTTCCCACACCAAAATCTTAAGAAAATGACCTGACCTCCTCTAACACTGACAAAAATAGAATGATTTGACAGAAATTTCTCAATTCAACACTGAAAAATTTACACGGCAAGTAAGAGTTTTAATTTTATGAAACTAAAAAAAAATATATCAACTTAATTTTTTCTCACGGTTTGAACTGGAGCATCTTTCTCTGTTATTTTGAGGCTGCCACACTATTTTTTCTGACACGTTTCAAGGGTATCAGTGAAGTCTCTTGCATTCTTCCACCCACATACTGGGGCTAACACTGAGACAGTCACTGTGTCTTTTATGTGGCAGGTTTAGCCCAGATTACTTCATTTGTGTATCACACTTGGGGCAACTGAAAACCTTTTTTGAGTATCTGGGTTTCAAGTGGTCAGTGGACATTCCCCTGGGACCCACTGTTGTAGTTTCCCTGCTCACTGGATCTCAGACATCTTTTCAGTCCCTCTATCCATCTCTTAATATTCCCAGAAACTTATTTTCTCAAACATTTATTTGTTCAATGGGCAGAGACTTTAGAAAACAGAATCAGAAACAACTTTCTTTTGAGTTTGAAATCATAGCAAAAGCAGCCTGATGAACCAGAGAAAATTAAAGAAAAAATACTGTTCATGGAGAAGGCACAGATGAATATCTTAAAAATAATTATACACAATGGTTTATGGAAAAATAACTATACTCATCTTTCCTTTCTCCTGTTAGAAAGCTTTTGTGACTACTGTTGGTGTCAGGTCCTCACGTGGGCTCAGGATCCTCACACTTTCACACCTTCACACCTTTCCCTCTTCAACCATACCTTAGGGAAATGCTCTATTATTCATAAGCCCTTTCTCTCCCATTTCACAAACCTCTCTATTTTTCCTGGCAATTTTTTCAACACATTTATGCTTGCACTGGTACAGTACGTCCAGCTTTAACACAGCATTTTTCAGTCATGTGTACCTAATGTCAAATGTTCCTTATTCTCTTCTACAGCTATGCATTTGCTATGCTCTGAATGTTTTTTTGTTTGTTTGTTTGTTTTTGAGTTGAAGTCTTACTCTGTCGCCCAGATTGGAGTACAGTGGCCGCTCTCAGCCACTGCAGACTCGACCTGCTGGGCTCCAGTGATCCTTCCGCCTCAGCCTTCCAAGTAGCTGGAACTACAGGAACACGCTACCACACCTGGCTAATTTTTGATTTATTGTAGAGATGAGGTCTCGCCAAATTGCCCAGGTAGGTCTCGAACCTGCAGGCTCAGGCAATGCACTCACCTCAGACTCCCAAAGGCACGGGATTACAGGCTGAACCACCGAGCCTGGCTCTCTGAATGTTTTTATTCCTCCAAAATTCACCTGTTGGAATCCTAACCCCCATGGGGATGACTTGAGAAGATTGGGCGTTTGGGAGGTGATCAGGTCACTACGGTGGAGACTCATGAGTGGGGTTAGTATCCTGATAAGAAAGGCCTCTGAGACCTCCCTCACCCCTTCCACCATGTGAGGGCACAGTGAGAAGATGCCATCTGTGGACCAGGCAGCAGGCTCTCACTAGACACCAAATCTGCAGGTGCCTTGATCATGAATTTTCTAGTCTCCAGAACTGTGAGAATTAAGTTTCTGTTGTTTCAGTCTCCTGATCTAAGGTATTCTGTTATAGCCACCTGAATGGGCTAAGACGATATTTAAAAGAGAGGTTGACAACTTCATCTTCCGTTTCTCATAACTCAGTCACCTGCCATTCACTATAGCTTTTGAACTATCAAACTACCCTTGCTTAAAGCCAAGGATGCTGCCTTGTAGCTGCTGGGCATTTTTCATTCCTTGCTGCATTTGACTTCACTATGGTCTCTAACAAAAATTACACTAATGATCTTTTACCCCCTTGGAACCTCTGCTCTACCACCACCTATAGCAGCCATCTCCCAGTCTCCTTTCTGGGTCTGGTCAGATTTCCCTCAGACATGGTTATGGAGTCCTATCTCTCTGCTCATCCCACGACTGTGCACATTCTCCAGGATTCCAGCATTCTTTGTTGTCCTCACCAGACACATCCCTCCTACAGCTCAGACTCAGGTCCAGATGGATTTCTGTAACAACTTTTGCTAATTGCACAAAAATTTTCAAAGAACTGTAAATCTCTGACAAAATCAGAACCTAACATTCTTCTCTTTTTAGCAATCATTTTTCTTCATATTCCCTGCCAATATGAGTACTAACACCCATTTTTAAGTTATTTTCTTTTAAAACATATTTTATATAAGAAGTAATTGATTGTATACATATGCAACTGTACCATGTGTGTGTGTTACAAATGAAATCTCCTTCTACTCTCATATTCTCCTCAGATATTCCAGGATTTAGACCTGGCTATCTCTATAAACTGTAAGAATCAAACATTAACAAGTTAGAATTGAAATGTGTGGAGATTTGCTTTATTTGCATTAGAGAATGCATAATGATTACTTAAATTTTTTTTAATGTTTCAAGAAAACATACCTGTGTTATATTTAGTCCGTTTTGCATTGCTATAAAGAAATACCAGACCTTGGGTAATTTTCAAAGAAAAGAGTTTTATTTGGCTCATGGTTCTACATGATGCTAGCATCTGCTTCGGATGAGTCCTCAGGAAGCTTACAATCATGGTAGAAGGGGAAGTGGGAGCAGGTGTGTCATATGGCAAGAGTGGAAGAAAGAGAGAGAAGGGAGGAGCCAGGCTATTTTAAATAACTAACTCTTGTGTGAACTAATAGCGTGAGAACTCACTCATTACTGCAAGAATGGCATTAAGTCATTTATGAATGATCCACTCCATAACCCAATCAACTCCCACTAGGCCCAACCTCCAATACTGGCGGACATATTTCAACGTGAGATTTGGAGGGAATGATCATCCACATTCTGTCAAACCCTAGCTCTAGTTACATCTCATTTCTTAATTTCTTGGTGGAGAAAGAATGTGATTCTAGTGCTTACAGAGGAATCAGAACAATTATTGAGAATCTTGTACAAGAAGATGGGCCTGGGGCTACAGAGAACTGGACTATCCCATTACATGCCTTGGAGGGGAATCACTGCTGGTATCAGTATTCCTGGTATTTATTTACAGCAATGCAAAATGGACAAACATAATTCAAAATGAACTAAACATAACACAGGTATATTTTCTTTAAACATTTAAAAAACTTTAAAAATATTCTAATGCAGAAGAAACCAGAGTCCCTTCAAGAACGTTCCTTTGGGAATTCCCATTGTAGAGCAAATGCGGTCATTAGTCCTCTAAGAAAGAGGCTGGACTGGCAGGAACTATGTGTCTATAACAGACATGAAATTTCTGCAGTGGCACAGATGCTCCAGCTCTGTCCACCACACCTTCCCTTGAAGTGTTCTGATATTCTGAGCCATGGAGGAGGGAACCCCTCCTCCTTTGGGTTTAGTATGAATGATAATACTCTCAGGCTCATATTACTCACAGGAAGAGAAATTCACTAGAATGGTAGTCCCTGCTGCAATTGGCTAGTTACTATAATGAACACCTTAAAGAAAACTGCAGAGATATCCATTGGTTTTATTAAAAGCAGGTCATGATTAGGCTTTATTTAACAAATGCATAATTTTCAGCAAGCTTGGTGACTTGCCTGTGATCATCAAGAGGAGCTAAGACATGTAGCAAAGAGATTGAACCTGGCAGTCCTGGTTCAGGAGCACCCTGAGCTGCAGAGCTGGTCTGCTGGTTCTAGGAAGCCATGGTTTTGCATCACAGCCATGCAACGAGTAGCTCGAGTTACTGGAGAAGACTGAGAGGACCTATATCCACTTATTAAGTTTTCCATAACTAAGGCTGTCTTCCTTTCAATAAAAATGGGCATAGTAAGTTTTCCTGCCCCAGAGTGCTCTTGAGAGACCATAATTAGTCAGCCTGAGTGAACAGAGGTGCAAGGTGTTGGAACAGCAAAGAGCATTAGTAAGCAGCGGGGCATGAAGTGGCCTCATGAAAGAATGTGTCCTGCGACCCAGAACCTGGGTGGAGGTGCAGGTTTCCTCCTGTCACTGAAGGTTTTCAAGGCAGATGGGTGTATTTCCTGAAAATATATGGTAACGTTGAGTGACTTTCTCATTAGGTTTAGCCACAAGGCTTTTAGCTATGTCAAATGGAAATGGTAGGGGCCCCTGATTGAGCTGGGAGAGACTTAGATAACACAATCATGAGAATTTTTTAGCATAGTGTTTCTAAAGAATAATAGAGAAAGAGAAACAGCAGGATACTACCATTAATAATTAGGAAATAATAATAATTCTATTATTATTCATAATATTACTACCCAGATGAAGAAAGTAGACCCAGAGTCATCAGAGAAATTTTTCACCAAGAGTAGTCCCAGACACAGGTTTTTGATTTAGAAACAAATTCTAAATTTAAACAGTGAGCCTGACTTAGGAAACAGTTACTCAGGATTCTATTAATACAAAGGGTAGGAAATGGGTCCCCCAACCTGGCCGAAGCCTGTTGTGGTGGGCTTAGATCTGAGTTCCGCGGTGTTATGTATGAACTTATAAAATTTTTCTGGAGTGAGAACAGGTTTCTGAATCCTGCAGTAAGTATAGAAACAAGGAACAAAGCAATGCCTGACAATGATAAGGCATGGGGCAAGGAGCTTCTGAGAACACAAGTCTTGGCGGTTACCTTAACCTTTCCCTCAGTTTCAAGTTAGTACAGAAAGCCAGTTCTTAAATACATGAATGAACCTGGAGGTGAGAAAGCCCTCTGGGATTAGACTCTGAAAATACTTTAAAAATTAACAGTGACTGAACATCAAAAATGTAAGAAACAGTTAAAAATTTATATCCATACAAAAACCTGCACATAAATGTATCTAGCAGCTTTATTTGCAATTGCCAATATATGAAAGAAATCACTAAGTCATTTAGTATGTGACTGAATAAATAAACTGTGGCACATCTGGACAATGGAATATTATTCTGTGTTGAAAATAAATGAGCTATTAAGCTACACAGAAACATGAAGGAATCTCAAATGCATAGTTCTAAGTGAAAGAAACCAATCTGAGAAGGCTACAGACCATACAAGTCCAACAATAAGACACTTTGGAAAAGGTAAAACTATGAAGACAGTAAAAAGATGAATGATTGCCAGGGTTGGGGGCTAGGGAAGGATGAATAGATGGATATACAGAATTTTAGGAAGGTGAAAGTCATTCCGTATGATACTATAATAGTGGACACATGCCATTATACATTAGCCCAAACCCATAGAATGTACAGCACCAAGTGTGGACATTTGTATAAACTGTGAATTTTGGGTGATGATGATGCATCAATATTGGCCCATTGATTGTCACAAGTGTATATTTCTGGCTCCAGATATTGGTAATGGGTCAGCTTTGCAGGTGGAGGGTATATGGGAGCTTTCTCTATTGTCCTCTCAATTTTAACCTACAGCTAGCTGTTCTGAAAAAGCAGTCTTAAAAAAAAAGTAAGAAATGAGTGTGCTCTCCGAGGCCTTCTGTATTGCCTTAGGAACCGCTATATATCAGGGGGATGATTCAGGTCTCTGCTTACAACACTCCAGGGTTTCTGACCATGTCCCCATCCCACTGCCCATCACTGCTGCCATCTCCCCCTTGCCCACTCCACAAGCCCAAGCTACCACGGCATTTTCCTCTTAGTCGTCTGTGCTCCTCTTCATCTAACCAGAGGGCTTCATATTTACTGTGCTCTCAACTTGATATATTATGACCCAGGAGTTTTATACTGGGATTTTCTATTACCTCTTACATTGAGGTCTCAGATCAAATGACATCTCTTTGGGAAGCTTCTCTCTGAGCTCATTCTAAAGGACACTTTTCTTCCTCCCCTTACCTTTGTCAGCAACACAATACCACATGCTGCTTTTTTTTTTTTTTTTAATCTGGAGGCATATATGTCTATCTGAAATTGTCTTGCCTATTCATTTGCTTACCTCTGCGTTCACTTCTCCCTTTCACTTGTCTATGAGCTCTGAGAAACAGGGCTTCTGTCTTGTCAAGCCCTGCAACCCAGTGCCTGCTTATAGCAGGGTGTGGCACTGGCCAGTGAAAGGACCGGTAGCCCTGCCTATGCACCAGGGAGAGGCCATCTGATACTTATACCTGTATAGGTTACAGCATTTATCTGAAAATGACAATAATTCAATTGAATCTATGATGGGACCAAGTGTATGACCACCTCTGCTCTGCAAAACCTACAATGGGAAGATTAAGCAGAAACCTCCATCATGACACACTGTAGACATCACTTTACAGAAAAGGTCCTGTTTTCAAAGCAAAATTTAGAATTAAGAGGTATGCTGATTTTAAGTCTCACCTATACCACAACATACTTTTGGAAGAGAAATTTTAAAAAAATCCCCTGAAATGGCAACAAACACCTCAAATATGACATCATTCTTTCACATTGGCTACATGTAGCACTAGTCAGAGTGGAAAAAGCTCCAACCTTTATAAGTCTCTCTACTTACCAATCAGGTGACCTTAAAATAATTTTTAAATTCATTTGATCTTCAGTCTCCTTATTAAAATCAGGTGTTCACAGGCTGTGATATAGGTTATGAAGTTATATATTTAACATATTAAATGCCTGGTGCCATATCTGGCTTGGAGGAAATGATCAATACACAAGTAGTAGTTATAGTTGTTGAATTTGTTCTCACACCAGACTTGGGAGGTGAGCAGTCAGAGGTTATAATTGATGGAGATAGTGCAGTGCAGAGGTATCCTTCATTGGAAAAACACCATATCAAATTCCACATTCAAACTATGGCTCCAGTGCTGTTCCTCTAATGTGTAATTCCACAAGATCTCTCAAAAAAAACTTGTGTGCAGGTACGTGTGTGTGTAGGTGTTTGTAGATAACATTTTACACATGAAAGTAATTGTATGATAATAGAACCATATAATCTAGAGCATAATAAAACAAATATCATAAATAAACATGTATTCATTGTTCGGTTTACAAAAGATATCATGACAATAACTGAATGTTCTCCATGGGCTCCTTCCCAATGCTATGAACCTTTCTCTTCATTCCCCAAGAGAGATCCCCAAATATGTGTATTATCAACTTAATTTTGAATATAGTTATCTTGCCTCTGTATTTACCTTCAAAGTTCCATTGTTTTATATTGCTATTTTTAAAATTTAAATAAATAGGCATATACTTTGTATATTTTTCTTTGCTTTTCTTACGCAGTATTGGGTTCTTTAGATGCCAGGGTGTTATCAAAAAAGGTAGTTCATTCTTTTTTATTGTTTAATGCTATTCCATTGTGAGAAAAATAACACCATGGATTTATCCATTCTACAAATTATGTAATTTGCAGTTTTTATTTTCCCTCCTGAGTTATTTTTCGATTACAAATGATAATACCATAAACTTTATTGTATATACCTCTCAGTATAAATGTGTAAGAAATTCTTTAGGATATAAAACTTGTAGGTCATAAGGCATTTGTTTAATTTTTATTCACTTATTGGGTTTTGAGAATTGGTTCCATGACAGGCACTGTTGGGCCCTGAAGTCACAGTAGTGAAGAATATATACAAATTATTTTCCTTATGATCCTTTCCATGGGGAAAGGAAAACAATAAACAAAACTAAACATAAAACATTATGTTGGTCAGGGTGAACCTGATTATGCTGCTGTGGCAAATAATCCCTCAATCTAACTGGATTAAAAGTAACTTGACATATTATTTTTTATCATGTTATATGTTCTTTATACATTACATGTCATATCAAGTGTTAACAAAGAACTTTCCCTACGTTGTCATCTTTCTCATTTTGGGACCTAAGATGACCAAAGTGTCATTCCCTGAAATGTGCCGGGCATTGAGAAGGAGGGAAAAGAGAATGTGGTAAAGTCCATACAGGTTCATCGAGCTTCTGTAAAGAATCAACACTTGTCACTGCCTCTTCCACCTCACTGCCTAAGAAAGTCACCGTGTCTGTGCTCCAGCAAGACAACGAACTTCTACTATGCATGTGGTAAGAAGGAGATGATCAAATCTTTGCAAGCAGACTTAGTGACTGCACAAATAGAATTTATTAGATGATGATGATATGAAGGGGAATGCAACAGGAAGAGGAATGGCATAAAAGTCCCGGGTTGGAAGCAGTATTGGAAGAGTAATCATCTATTTTTTATGGAAAATAATTTTTAAAAAGGTCTCATTATGAAAAGCACATTGGAATAAATGACCAAAGCAGACAAGAAGAGTGAGTCATGTAGGGGGGATACTTAGAGTGAAGACCACTCTCATCAGAGACAACAAGACAAAGGTCTCAAGCAGAAGCTTGGATTGTGTGTTCTAGTAAGAAATGTGAAGGAGACTGAAGTAGGAGCTCAGTTCCAATAATTAAGCTGGAGGTAGATTAGGAAAAACCTTGTGGAATCTGACATTTACTCTAAGCTAAAAAGATTTTAGTAGGGTGCTTACATTTTAGCAATATCACTATGATTGCTATGGTGAAACATACAGAACAATGGAGGAAGAGGGATGTCAAACAGGAGAAGGGGACTGTTTAGGAGGATATTTTACAAGTTTAGGCAAGAGATGAAGGTGATATGAATTGGGGAGGTGGAAGTCAAAGTAGGGAAAAGTGGTCAAACTCAGGGGGGAAAAAGAAGAGTCAAAGAGGACTTCAAGATTTAGGTTAGAGATATTGAAAGAATGGCCATAGCCATGTACCGAGATGGGTATGTTTGACTTTGGCTTCACAAACTAGTAACAATGTTTTCTAAAGCAGTTGTATCTTTAACTCTTCCTGTCCACAAGATGCAATAATCAGCCGGGCTCAGTGGCTCAGCCTGTAATCCCGTGCTTTGGGAGGCTGAGGTGAGTGGATTATCTGAGCCCAAGGAATTGAGAACCGCCTGGGCAACTTGGAAAGACCTCATCTTTACAATAAATCAAAAAATTAGCCAGGCATGGTAGCACATGCCTATAATTCCAGCTACTTGGAAGGCTGAGGTAGAAGGATCGCCGGAGCCCAGCAGGTAGAGGCTGCGGTGGCCGGGAGCATGCCACTGCACTCCAGTCTGGGTGACAGAGTGAGACTCCAACTCAAAAAAAAAATAAGATGAAATAATCTATTTTGTTCTATGTCTTTACTAACAATAATGTCTGACATTTTAACTTATTTACTAAACTTTTGGTTATGAATTGTTTTCTTGGTTTTTTTTTATTCATTCATAATTTCTTGACTTTTTAGATATTTATTTGACAACTGGAGTTCTTTTTTTTGGAAATACTGATTCAATTATTTTGCCCATTTTTTTTCTTCTAGGTTGCTTATTTTTCTTTTTTTCAAAGTTGCTTATGTATTCAGGCAGAATTGAAAGCATATCTAATCTATTGCTTACATATTTTCTTCTTTGTATGTTGTCATTTATTAAATGCTTATAAACTTTAATGTGCCCAATTATATCAATCCTCTTTACATTATTAAATTATGTCTCCTACTGACATTAAACACTGGCTGTAATAGCACTTTCTTGGTCTCTTGCACCCTGCACTAAGCTTGAGTCCATTTCCACTGTTCTGTGTCCTACACTCTAAGATGCCTAGGTGGCTCTACCCAGACCATTTCCCTGAGAACTTCAAGTACTGTGAAAACCATAAGTAGGATATTGGGACTTCCCAGAAGCCAAGAAATGATTCCGGAAGAGGGATCCAAAATGACCACTGTGGAATAGTAGACTTGCGCCTCTCTTGCCAAGCAAGACAGACAGTAGGGACCCAGCTGCCAATACCTGGAGACACCCCAAACATTTTTGGATCGATGAAGCACATTGCATCTAGCAAAAGTCTCTTAGAATATATAGATACCAGAATATGAGGCATATGCACAAATCCAGGCACACCATCTCCCTGCGGTGTACCAGGCTGGCACAGAAACCGAAGCCAAAGCCCTGTCTGGTTAACGAGAGTAGGTAAGTTATCCTCTGATGCTTTGGGTCTGTTCACTCCTTCCCAGCCATGCATAAGCTAGTTCCACATGGGAGTCCTGCTCAGGGTACAGCAGTGGGCATCTGGAACCCAAGTGAAAAGAAACACCACATGAGTGCGACTTCCACCAGTGGAGCCCAGTGGTTAGTTCCCAGGTGAGGAAAGCCCACCTGTACAGTGAACTTCCCAGTGGCTGGTAGACATATTCCCAACCAGATCAGAAACACCTCCAAGCCCTATGTGCCTACAGAGCATATCCCTGCCATGAACTCACTCTTTTTCAAGGAAAGCATGGTCTGGCCATAGCTCAAAGAACACATGGCTTGGCCAGTGCCTAACAAAGCATTAGCAAATGGTTGCTCAAAGTTGAGTGCCTTTTCTTTCTTTTTTTCTTTTTTTTTTTTTTGATTGACAGAAAAGCCTAATATGTGTAGAGAGCTTTTTATTTTATAAAATATTTTCTCTTGTATGATTTCATTTCATTTTCATAAGGGCACAAGTAGAAAAACAGGAAAGGGATCTCATCTCATGGAAGAGAAAACTGTTTCAGAGAGGTTAAATCACTTGCTCAGGGTTACAAAGGTAAGTATGTGACAGAGCAGGGACTTGAAGACAGAGCTTCTGAGTCTAAAGAGAAGCTTTTCCTACAAATTCATGCCTCTTCCAGGCAATGTAGAGGTGTTTGTTGTAGAAATGATCATCTAGTAGATACAAATTTCCTGGCCCACAAAGCTCAGTTGTAAAGGTTAGTTCACTGCTTCTTTCTAAAGTCCTGAATCTGCTGGATGGAACTAAGTATAATCTGTCACTTTCTGTCCACTTAATTCTTCTCAGGTTTTGGCTCACATGAGGATCCTCCTCCCCATTTTCCTCCTGAGCTGCCACTTTGGTTATACAGCATTTATAACACTTGATGGTGTGGGGAAGGGAGGACAATACCAACCTCTGCTACAATGTACAAAATATCCCATGGTTCTTGTCCACCATCACCTCTATGGAGCATCCTCTGAGACAGTTGTGTTCTCACCTGGCTTCATGTCATGTGGTGCATACCATTTTATCCAGCATTGGCCCCTCCTCAGAACCACATGAGTCTTCTGGGCCTACTAGCTCATATTTTCTCTCAGGAAATATTCAGGTTCTCTCTGTCTCCTACACCATTTGGTGTTGTCTCGGGATCCAATTTTGGCTCTGACATCTCCAGCAGTCATCTATACTATTTATGTGCTGCGACAGTGCCAGAAACTCCTGCCACACTGTCACCTTAAAGTCATTGTTTCTGACATGGACTTCAAAAGAGTTTTGGAGGCTGAAAAGTTCAATATCGAGGGGCTGGCATCTGGCAGAGGACTTCTTGCAGCATAACCTTATGGTGAAAGGTAGAAGAGAGAGAAAGAGAGAGAGAGAGAAGGGCAGGGAGAGAGGGAGGGAGGGAAGAGAGAGAAAGAGAGAGAAGTTGAATGCCTTTTATACCTTCCCTTTGGTGGGGCACAGGTCATTAAGATGATAGGGTGGTGGTCTATTCCATGCTATCACAAAGGGGCAGGTAACCACAGGTACTGACTTCAGGTGATGGATCGCAGGCAGATAGGTGGGCTAGTCACATGACAGCTGCCATGTTAATGGAGTCTCTCTGTGGCATAAAGATCACAAAGGGTTGATTAGGGTAACTTGGGTCTTATGGGTGGAGGCAAATACTTGAAACATTAATACAAAACAAGCTGGGGAGGGATTGTAAAACAATTTTCAATAGCTACCTCTGACAAATTTGTTCTGTCCTTTATTAGTGAATAGAGGGCAAGTTACAGTGAACTGCTAGAGAAATATGACAAAGCTAAACAGCGCCAAAATAGCTGCTTATTTGGTATATTCACTACATCTGACGTCTTTTAAAAAGAAATTAGCCAAGTTTGTCAAAAACATTTAAAAAGTTTAAAAAGAAGGAGCAAAGCCTCCAAAAGGTGTGAGACTATGTCAAGAAGCCAAATTGACACCTGGCTGGTATCCCTGAAGCAGAAAGGGAAAATGAAAACACTATGGAACAAGCGTTCCATGAGATCATTTAAGAAAAACTTCCACATTTCGCTAGAGATACAACCATTCAAGCACAAGAGAGTCAGAGAATCCCCACAAAGTATCACATGAGAAGACCATTCCAACCACATAGCAATTCCCCTCCACAAATTAAGCGTGAAAGAGAAAATCCTAAAAGCAACAAAAAAGAAATGTCAGACTACCTACCAGGGAAGACACATAAGAATCACTCAGAGCTTATCTACAGAAACATTACAAGCTAGAAAGTACTGGAGTCCAATTTTTAGCATTCTTAATGATAAGCAAGTCCAGTCAAGAATTTCCAACCCCATCAAGCTAAGCTTCATCAGCAATGGATAATTAAAAATTTTTCTCAGACATTCAATTTCTAAGAGAATATGTTACCTCCAGGTCAGCCCTTCAGGAGACACTTAAGAAGATGTTGAACACTGGGGGAAAAAAAGATTATACGAATCAAAAAGGTATTGGTAAGCACAGAGTTAACAGAGGACTCATAAAAATGAAGATACATACATAAATACTAAAGTAGAAAGGAAGCAAAGCAACCACCTGAGAACCCTATGACAGGGATAAACTCTCAAATTTCAATAATCAGTATGAACGTGAGTGAACTCTATGTGCCACTGAAGAGACATAGAATGGCAAAGTGGATAAAGAAGCATGATCCAATGGTCTGCTGCCTCCAGGAGTCTCATCTCACTGCAAAAGACATCACAGACCCAAATTGGGGGGCTGGAAAATGGTCTTTAAGGCTAATGGAAAACAGAAAAGAGCAGATAAACTTCAAACAATCAAAAAGTTAAAAAGGACATAGAAAGTTACTACATAATGACAAAAATCTCAATCCACCAGCAAGAAATATTCATCCTAAACTTATATGCACCCAACACAGGAGCACCAGATTTTATAAAACAACTACTAAACAAACAAAGCAAAGACATTGACTCTCACACACTCATAGTTGATACGTAAATATCTCACTGAAAGCTTTAGATCAAGCATCAAAGCAAAAAAAAAAAAAAAAAAAAGCAAGGAGATCTGAAACATTAACTTGATGCTCAAATAGATTGAACAGACATCTGCACAACACTACACTCAACACATATAGAGTATGCATTCTACTCACCAGCACATGGAACATATTCCAAGACTGATCACATTCTCAAACATAAATCAAGGATGAATAAATTTCAAAAGATCAAAATAATACCATGCCATCTTCTCAGATCACAGTGGAATAAACATAAATATTGCCACCAACAAGATCCCCCCCCCCCCAAAAAAAACACACAAAGACGTGGACACTAAACTACATGTTATTGAGTGACTCCTGGGTCAACGCAGAAATTAAGACAGAAATAAAAAGATTTCTGGAAGCAAGCAAAACAGACACATCTTATCAGAATCTCTGGGATGCCATGAAAGCATGTTAAGAGGACAATTAACAGCATTGCATGCACATATCAAGAAAACAGAAATATCACAAGTAAACAGCCTAACATCATATCTAAAGGAGCAGGAAAGGCAAGATCACCTAAATCCTAACTTCATCAGAAGAATCCAGGTCACCTAGATAAAATTACAATTGCAGGATACAGAAAACAATATCATAGAAAAGAGCAACAAGATTAAATGCTGGTTCTTTGAAAAACTAAATAAGATTACTGGACCTCTGGTCAGATTGACTAAAAGAAAGAAAGAAAGTCCAAATAAACACAATTAGAAATGTAAAAGGTGAAGTCACAATTGATCCTGAAGAACTTCATAAGATTGTCAGAGATTGCTGTCAACAGCTGTGTGCAAATAAGCTAGAAAATCTATAGGAATTGGAGCACTTTTGGACATCACACAATCTCCCAAGGTTGAATAAAAAAGAAATTGAAATTCTAAACAGACCAATAACAATTCAGGCAATCGACTCAGTCATAAGAAGTCTCTCTGCTGAAAAGACTTCAGATCAGATGTTTTTCCACCAGAATTCTGCAAAACATACAAGGAGGAGCTGATACCAATCTTATTGAAAGTATTCCAGGCAATCAAGAACAATAGAATTCTCCCCAACTCATTTTATGAAACTTACATCATACTGATACCCAAATCCGGCAAAGACCTGACAAGGAAAGAGAATTATAGGCCAATCTCCTTAATAAACATAGATGTAAAAATTTTCAATGAAATCTAGCAAATCTGATCCAATAGCACATCTCAAGGATCATCAACTATGACCAGGGATCTTCCTTCCTGGGATGCAGGGCTGGTTCAACATTCACAAGATCATAAATATAATTTAACATATTAACAAATGTAAAACCAAGAACCATATGATTATATCATTACACACACACACACACACACACACACACACACACACACACACACACACACACACAGTTCTTTCTTGATAAAAACTCTTGAGAATGTTTAGAAAGAACATTCTTCAAAATAGTAAGAGCCATCTATGATAAACCCACAGGCAACATTTTGCTCAGTGGGCAGAAATTGGAAGGATTCTGCCTCAGGATGGGAACAAGAAAAGGATCTCACTCTCACCCCTCCTGTTCAACACAGTGCTGGAAGTCCTAGCCAGAGAAATCAGGTATGAGAAGGAAATCAAGGATATCAAAATAGGAAATAGCAAGCTGTCCCTTTTTGCAGATGGCATGATTCTACATATAACTTGAAAACTCTAGAAGGTCTGCCAAAAGCCTCCTTCACTGATAAATGACTTTAATAAAGTCTTGGATTATGCAAGCAACAAGCAAAAGACCGTTATATTTCTATATATCAGCAATGAAAGGTGATGAACCAAATAAAACACACAGTCCCGTTCACATTAACCACCCCCCGCAAAAGTAAAATATCTTGGAATCCATCTAATCAGAGTGAAAGACTTTACAATAAGAGCTGAAAAATGCTGCTCAAGTAAGTAAAGAATGACACAAACAAATGGAAAACATTCCGTGATCATGAATTGGAAGAATCGATATTATTAAAATGTCTATCCTACCCAAGGCAATCTACAGATTCAATGCAATACCTATCAAATTATCAGCATCATTTTTCTCAGACCTGGAAGTGACAATGTAGAAATTCATATGGAAACAGAGAAGAGCAAAACTAGCCATAATAATTCTCAGCAAAAGGAGCAAAGCAGGAGGCTTCACACTTCCAAACTTTAAACTTTATTACAAGGCTACAATAGACAAAACAGCATGATATTGGTATCAGAATAGGCACATAGACCAGTGGAACAGGACAGAGATCCCAGAAGCAAAAACCCAGACTCTCAACCAAGTCATCTTCAACAAAGCCACCAACAATAATCACCGTGGAATGGAGACTACATTTAACAAATGGTGTGGGATACCTGGCTGACCACATGCAGAAGGATGAAACTAGACCCTTATCTACCACCATATGCAAAAATCAACTCAAAATGAATCAAAGACCTAAATGTAAAACCTCAAACTGTAAGAATCCTGGAAGAAAATGTAGGAAATCCCCTTATGCACATCAGAGTAGGCGACAAATTCTTAACCAAGTCCCCAAAAGCAAACACCATAAAAGCTGAGATTGACAAGTTGGACCTCAACAAACTTAAAAGCTTTTGCACAGCGAAAGAAACCATCAAGAGACCAAAAAGACAACCCACAGAAGGGGAAAAACAATTTGAAAATTATGCATCTGACATAAGCCTAACATCCAGGATCTAACAAAGGAACTCAAACACCATGAAAGGAAACAAGCAAGCAACCCCATTAAAAAGCAGGCAAAGGACATAAGCAGACACTTCTCAAAAGATGATATACAAGCAGCCAACACACATAAAAAAATGCTCAGTCTCACTAATCATCAGAGAAATGCAAATCAAAACTATAATGAGGTGCCACTTAACTCCAGTAAGAATGGCTATCATTAATAATTTTTAAAAAATTGTCTGCACAGGTGTGAAGAAAATGGAATGCTTCTACACTATTGGTAGGTATGCAAGTTAGTTTAACCTTTATGGAAAGCAGTGTGGCAATTACTAAAAGAACTAAAAATTGACCTTCCATATTCCAGTAATCCCTGCCCTGGGAATATACACAGAGGAATATAATGAATTCCAAGAGACACCTGTAGATGCATATTTATTGCTGCACTATTCACAATAGCAAAAACATGGAGCCAACCCCACTGCCCATCGAAAGTGAACTGGAGAAATAAAATGTAGTTCATATATATAAGTATTACACAGTCATAAAGAAGAACAAAATCATGGTCTTTGCAGCAAATTTAATGGAGTCGGAGACCGTACTAAGTGAACTATCACAGAAACAAAGAACCAAATACTGAGTGTTCTCACGCATACATGGGCCCTGAACTTTAGTCACATTACCTCAAGTGATGGGTCAGCAGTCACTGGACACTGTTAGGTGAGTGGGGGAGGTAGGAGGGTGTGGGCGGGTTGTGACAGCACAAAGTGTATGGGGTCTGCTACCAGGAGGCATGCAGGAAGCACAAACTTCATCTGTATGCAGCCCAGTTAAGTAGTTAATTCTCACTTGTACCCCACATCTGTATAATAAAGTGAAATTTTTAAAAAATAGTATTTTCTTATATTTTAAACTGAAGTTTTAGATATTTGCTCTACTGAAGTCTATTCGACACCAAATTGATTTTTCTTCCTGGTATGAAATTGTCCCATGAACATTTTTAGATAGGTCATCCTTTTTCCTGTTGTATTATCTATTGCTATACAACAATTACCCCCAAATCTTAGTGGTTTAGAATAACAAATATTTATCTCAAAGTTTCTGCATGTCAGGAATTAAAGAGTGACTTAGCTAGGTCGTTCTTGCTCAGTGTCTGTCATGAGGCTGCAATTAAAATGTTGGCTGATGCTGCAGTTTACCCAGGACTTGACATGTGACTTTTGGAGGGAGGTTTCAGTTCCTCACCACTTGAACCTCTCCAAAGGGATGCTTGAGTGTCCTTCTAACATGGCAGCTAGCTTGACCCAGAGGAAGTGATAAGAGAGAACAAGAAAGCAGCTGTCTCTTTTATGACTTGTTAAGAGGATGATTGGTTGGAAGCAAGTCACTAAGGCTAGTCTACACCTAATAGGCTTCTTGAAGAGAGAAGTGTCAGCAAATTTATGGATCTAGATCCCTACATTAATGGTTTGCATGATAATTTCTGACATATTTCTCATTTGCTTATATTCTTAGGTCTGCCACTATTTCCATTGTTCTGTTTTTCTATTTTTGCACCAATGCCCCACAGCTATAATTACTTTGAATTTGTATTAAATCTTTGCATATGGTAGAGCAAGATTCCTTCCTGTCATCATCATCATTGTTTTTCTCGTTCTTCATTCCTTTCTGTTCTTTTCCTTCCTCTTCTTCTTTGTTCTTTTTTATTGTTATCTTCCTCCTCCTTCTCCTTAACCTTCTTCTCCTCAGAGTTTTTTTACCCTGTATTACTCTTATACATTTTAGAATCATATTGTCATCTTTCATAAATGAAACTTTTCTAATTTTTATTAAAATTTTAATAAATCTAGCTATAAATGTGGGCAGAACTATTTCATGATATTGAGTTTTTCTGTTTTTAAATATACTACATACTTCATTTATTTAGGTCTACTTTAATGTCTTTAAATATAATACTGTGAATGTATCTAATGAATAATTCACATAATATTTTAATTTATTTCTAGCCACCTAATATTTTTGGTCACTACATCAAACATATTCCTAACTTTTCCCTTAAATTAGGTAACTCTTTGTTGCTAGAGTATAGAAATTCATTAATTCTTTTAAACACTTACCAGTGAAGACATCTAGCTAATTCCCATGCTCTTTTACAGATTTAGGGGATTTCTTACATTTATAAAATAACTTTTGTGAACATCAGAGTTTGCTTTTTTCAATTCTTATACTTTTATTTATTAAAAAGTTAATACATTTCATAAGCTTGAAGTTTGACGGTATTGCTTACCCAGGAAGAGTAACATCAATTACACCATCACTTCTGCTTGCTCCATTCCCAGGACAATATCATAGTGTCTGAAAGTAAATAATTGTAGATCACTTTAATTTAGTTATGGGGGATGAGGATTATAATTAGTAGTAAGAATATATCCTGTTAAATTCAGTGATAGGGATATTATAATTATGTAGATGTTTTACACCTCAGTAATGCCCTCCAGTGGCATGTAGAAGAGTAGCCCTGACCTTAGAATGAATCAAGCAAAAAGAAAGAAAATTTTGTGAGATGGAAAAGACAAAATGTTGACAAAAGAGAAGTGTTCGTCAATCTGAGAATATACAAGATGAGGACAAAAAACAAACAAACATGTAATTTCTTTTTGGAGAGTGGGCCTACAAAGGATTCCCCCACTAGGTAAGTGTTCTAGGAACCCATCAACAACCCATTAATGTTACCAGCTAGTGTTGTGAGAGGCTGGATTTGACTTCTATAATTTTTTTTTTTTTAGAGATTCTTCAATGCGTTTGCTCATTTTATGGTGGGTGATTTATGAGCGCACCTGCCTGTCTGCACTGTGCTGAGTTTCAGCAGTCTTTGACCCCAAAAATGGCATGAATGACATCCCTGCCCCACCCTCCGTATTCACTTGACCTTGCCTTGAGTGACTTTTTTGTTTGTCTGTTTCCCTGAATGAAAAAAGTCCTCAGAGGCAAATGTTTGGCTGATGTGGAAGAGGTGAAACAAAAAACAGCAGAAGCACCAAAAAAACCAAAATTGATGAGTTCAAAAACTGTTCTGAGCATTGGAAAAGGCATCTCGATAGGTGTATTGCTTCAAATGGAGAGTACTTTACTTTGAAGATGACTGAAGTTTGAATCTGTAAAAGTAAATACACAATGTTTTATAAATAGCTTCCAGGCTTTTTTGGGTTCTCCCACATACATGCTTAGTCAACTTAGCAAGCTCCTCAATCTTTTCTCACCACACATTTCAATTCCCTACTGAAGTTTTCATGAGACTATTTCTCCAAGGGTGATAAATAACGTGATATGTTCATTATATTTTTGTGCTCACTTTGGTGCATTAGTGGCACTGAAGTTTATATCTTTGTAAATCAAAAATGTAGTCTAAGCTCCCTAACCCTAGGAGGTATCCCCTCTGAGCCAAGGGAAACCTAGCAAACTAGACAATATCAGGAACAGAGGTCAGACACATCTATTATATTCTTTCCCTTTTTGAGCTTAGGCATTAAGATGCAGATCATAAGACTGATTAAATGGACACTAGAAATATGATACCATATTTCAACCTGACTCTGGTATAGCATCACATGGTATGGTTAGGTCTTAAAGAAAATTTTACTCCAAAATATATTTATTTGACATATTTTGAAATAGCCCTGAAAAGTCATCTCTTGTGGGAAATATTGGCGTTTGAGGAGAATCTTTTTGAACATAGCCCGATCTGTCCTCTTCCAGGTCTTCCCAGATCCAGGAAGGATTAACTGAGTGTCTGACACCTTTAAAGTCTAAGTAGGAGACATTTGCTGTCTATTCTTTCTAAGGGCTGCCACCCAATGAAGTTTCATCTACAGAATAAGGACCTTGGTCTCCAAAACCCCCTTATCTTAACTCAGACATTCCTTTTTATTGATTTCAGGTCTTTAGACAATAGCTTAACTCTCTCAACCAATTATCAACTAAAAGGAACTTCAAAACCCATGTATGACTCATAGGTCCCTGCTTTGAGATGTTTATCTTTTTTGGACCAAACCAGTGTATACAATGCATTCGTCACATGTATTGATTTATGTTCTTGTCTATAAACCTCTGTCTTCCTAAAATATATCAAACCAAACCGTGACCTAATCACCATAGACACATGTTCTCAAGACCTCTTGAGATTGTACCATGGACCATGATTATTCATATTTGGTCAGAATAAAATTCTTAAAATGTTTTACGGAGTTTGACTTTTTGTCAGCATCTCAATTAGAGGAAATATACCCAAGTATGTCCAATTGATAGAAAAATGACTACTATACTTTTAATTTTAATTTATTTTTATTTTCATATCTTCTATGGTTGCTTCTGTTTCTGTTGCAGAATAAGCAAAGTCTAGCTTAGAATAGATATTAATTTTCACCAATACATGGTTAAGTCCCCCCACCCAATACATGCACATGATGTTACATTGAATGTAAGTATTCTGCCAGCAATACATAGTTCTTTGTCCTTAGGAGAGTTCTACATCAAACCATCCTCAGATAATTTACTTTTTATGCACACTGAGTTCAATTTTTTTCTGCATTAATTGTTTCAGTATATGTGAAAAGACTAAGCCATTATTTGTTCCATCTCTAAACTGTTTGAGATACACATTTATGCTCGCTTGATAAGTCTAATTACAAGATTTGACTAAGGTATCTGTTTTAACACTTCAATTCCCTTCTGAGCTGGCATACACATAATGTATCTTAATTTTTCTTCTAGATTCCCATAGAATGGTCTAGGGTGTATTTTATCATACCATCTTCTAGGGCCCTAATCACAATGGCAATTCTGTAGACTACTGGCTTAAGCATCAATAAATAAAAAAACACTACTTCAAGGTTATAAGTCCTCTTTTCCTCTACCACTAAATGTGTGGATCTCAGTTTCACCTGTTGTACAGACTTACCACTACTTTCCACTATCAGAGAAAGGATCATACCTCTGCTGGGTAATTTCTAAGAAGTAACATGATCCTCAATACAGAGACTTTCATTTATGAAATAAGAAAGCTGCTTGTCTCAGCTAAATAGAATTATAGTTTCCTAACAGCTGGTAGTTGGGTCAGGATGATCTCTGGAAGTCTCTATCAATTGTTCAACAACAATGAAGCTCCCTGATCATATATAGGGCTCTCCACGTTTTCTCTGTCTGGAATTTTGAAAAACTATTTCCCTTTTAACCATTAGCTCTACTGAACTTCACTGTCATTTTAAGAATGTATCTCTGTGCTAATAAATTTTTCTAGTCTCGGGATTACCTGATATTGTTCTATGGTAGGACCAGTCTCTCCAAACATCCAAGGAGAAAGCTGGAAATAATCTTCCCATAAGCCTATATCAAGTAACTGCATCCATCCACTACAGTGGATTCACTGAGCAGCAGTACTGTATCGCTTAGGCTCCAGTCTGCATGCATTCTAGTTGCATATACTTCAAAGAGCAGCTGAGTAACTACATATTTACATCACAGCTACACTCTTGCCTCTGCATCCCTTTGTAAACACTCATTCTTGTATCTACTTAGAGCTAAATGCAAATTTAGATTTCTTCCTTGTGTCTCAATGAATAGAACCCAGTCGAACTCCCATGAAGTTGATGTAGTTTTATCCAAACCCAAACAAGCCTAAGAGTCTATTGGCTTCCTGTTTAAAGGTAGATTAGTAAGATAATTAATTATTAATAATTTATTTCTTGCAGTCTGATTTGCTATCCCTTGTTGTTTGGTCCCATGATATTCTCAAAATTTCTCAAACTGGACATTGAGTTTTGGCTGGGTTTATTCTCCAGTTTCTGTGTCACATGGTTGACTACAGCTCTTAAATCCACCTGCCCTGTGTTCTCCAAGGAGGCAATTATAATGACAAATCAGTGAAGTGCACCAACTTATTCATGACAGTTCCAAACCTCCCCACACTCTCTGAGAATAGTCTGGTGTATTTCAGTATTCTTGTGACAAAGCTGGAAAAGTGAATTGGAGAGACCATTCTATATAAATGCAGACTGTACTTGGCTGGTTCAAAATAGGGTGGAAAATAATCAACTAAAATAGGGATCTTAACTGCCCTTATTGTACTTAGGTAATCTTCACTTTATTGAGCATGTGGTTGAAGGAGACTCGCATGCTGCAATATTTCATCATAAGTATTCAACTATCAGTCTCAGTGAGCCGTCTACCTTGACCTTAGCCAAATTAGTTTGATAAAAATGAGATCAGCTAAAGCAATTTTCCTAACTCAACCATTTTCTTCATCGGAATACGCTTTCATGTTTCCAACTTGGAATTCCATATTACTTAGTTTTTTTACAGAAGAAAGCTTGGAAAATTCCAAAGGTCTCCATGGTCTGGTCAAAGGACTGACTTGGTTATCACCCATGTTGTCAGAACTGTAGAGGCAGAGCTCCATAATAGTACTCCTAGTTATATTTTGAGAAAACAGTGAAACTAGTATGCATTGTACAGTTGAACCATGACCTTACTGCTCTCAACCACATCTTTGTACCCTACAAGTCTACCTTTGGGCCATTTAAAGTGTTCTTTTTATCCCATTGGGCATCCAAGTAACCTGATCTAGTAATCCCCAGAAGTTTCCCTAACCACAATTGGGTCACTTCATGCATAGCATTGCAACTGATCTTGGATCCCCCAACAAGGTTTATTGCCAGCAGCCACCCTGGCCTAGTATCTTAGCATAAGCTATATCTTAGACCTGGTTCCTGCACAGTCATTACCAAGAAGTCCAGGCAAGAAGGTGAGAACTGTGAAAGGATAACCATCCCCCAGAATATCTGAGTGATGGCTGAAGCCTCTCAGCCCCACCATGGCCAGTAACTAACTATCTATGACATGTGTGGGACGTTTGAACTCTCTGAGCCTCTCTGTGTCTGTCTGTGTGGATTGCTCAAGTTGCTGTCTGCTGAACTAATAGGGGTTCATGAGAGACAGAATTTGTTCTGGAAAAGGGAAGGGGAGGAGTTGAGAACAAAATGAACGACAGTCCAACCAAGGAGAGCAAAACATTTACTGTCAGGAATTTGTAAAGTCAGGTTGGGCTCTTGCTTATCCCCCCACTCCTAACCCCACCCAATTCACCGCTCCTCTGGAAACGAACTGATTAAAGATCCGTGTTGGAGTCTCTTATTTTACAATATTTGCTTTATTCTGCAAATAGTAATACTGGCAACAGGATGTAGGAAAAGTATATGGCAATTGTCTTTTAGAGCAGAGACTGGACTTTAAAATTGTTTTCTTCCTATGCTTGTTTCACTAGTTTATTCAGCCATTTGACAATGCTGCATTGCTCTTTTATTATTAATGATGGTGATGAGTGCACTATGTTACACCTAATATGTAAAATTACTCTAGTTAAAAACCATAGAATGCAAATATCCCTAAGTTATTATTTGCTTGTGGTGAAGAATCTACACTTCATTGCAATTTCTGCCTTCAAAAAAATGCTTTTAAGCATAGTGGTGATTTATTTTATTGTGCTTTTTATATTCTTCCAGAAATTGCATCTTCATCCAGTATTTGAAATGGTAACTGATAGGGGAAATCATTCAAGATAACATGCTCCAAAAGGAAAATATGACCTGCTATTGTTCCAGCTCCTTAAATCATGTTTTATCTAAGCTAATAAGAAGGCTAATTTACCTATTTATTTTTGCCTTTTCCAAACAGCATGTCTCTTCTAAAGATTATAATATTAACAAAGTAGATACAGAGGTTTTTGTCTTAATTCTATTATCATTTACTTGTGAGATCTCAGTCAAGACATTCATCAATTTGAGAAAATTAAGTTTCTGAAGCATCAAGGATTATATACTAACACAATCAAAGACTATGTAACTAATAACAGCTATACATTATTATAATGGTTACAGTTACATAGCAATATAATACTATATTATATAATTTAAATGATGCCATTATTGGTAAATATGGTTACATACTACATAACATTTCAATGATTGACTCTATGTACAACGTCTATCCTATAAGATTATAATACTATTCTTTCACTGTACTTTTTATCTTTAAGTATGTTTAGATGCACACATACTTACCTTTGTGTTACAATTGCCTACAATATTTAGTACAGTAATATGGTGACAGTAACCAAGGAGCAATAGGCTATATCATATAGCTTAGGTGTATAATAGGCTGTACCACCTAGGCTTGTGTAAGTACAGTCTCTGAGTCTTGCACAATGATAAAATTTCATGACACATTTCTCAGACTGTATCCCTGCTGTTAAATGACACATGACTGTAGCATTATTACTTGTGTAAAAAGTAAAATCAGCATCTTAATATTATAATGATTTAATAACTAACCACAGAAACACAAACTTTTACATTATTATAAGGGAATATGCTTTTGATTCAGTAGCAATAGTAATGCTTATTATAATTATAGTATTTAAAAAGTAGATTTTAAAAAGTGGAAAAATAAGATGTAAAATATGCTATGCTTTGGTCTATGTATTGGAGGTGGAGATGCTTGGAAAGTGGTTAAATAATTATGCCAAAAAAATAATTATTTTAATGAACTTGTTACAAAAGGATGTCTGAAAAGTTTTCTGCAGAGTTTCTTTGAAACTACCTGATATTTGACAGCACAGCCCAGAATTAAATGGTAAAGACAGTTATGACATGCGTATTTTCCATTGATTTTAACACATGAGACTGAAGAGCACCAATATGAGAAGAAAAACTGTTCAAGGTTTTCCCAGCAAGCATTGACTTATGCAGTATGAACTCTTTAATGGGCAGTCTTTCTACATTTTTCAAATATTCTCATTTAAGCTATTCATAAACATTTCATTAAGACCAGAGCGAAAACTTTCTCTGTTCTACTATGTTTTTCCTGTAAACTATTGTTCTTTGTGTATTTATCAATCTCATAAAGAGAAACCATGTATGTACAAAAGACTTGTGTGTATATTAACATCTGTATGTGCATGCACTTTGTAAGGCATGTATCATCAATCAGAAATTAAGTGGTGATTTTTTTTTTACTTTTTTCCTGAGTTCTCATGTGAAAAAGATTCTCAGTGGTTTAGTTTGACAATTTGTGTAATTGATTTTACTGCAGAAATTGTGATGAGAATGTTGAGAGAAAAGGAAACCCATAATCTTTGAACATCTCCTTATGTTCTAGGTACTGTGCAGAGTCCTTTATAATCAGCTAAATGAATCATTTTACATGGTAATTATGAATACTTATATATTACAGATGAGAAAACAATGCTCAGAGAGTTTAAGCAACTTATGCAAGATGATCAATAAGTGAATACTGTTTTGATATCCAAAAATATTTCTGATAGCCACCTCGAGTTTTATTATATACCTCATAAAGCCTCAACATATCATGGAGTTTCAAAGTTTGTAGCTATTCTCTATTATTTAATTGTCATGTAACTATTAAAATGCAGTACAGTGATTGCTATATAATCATACACGTCATACAAAAATGAGTCCACCTATGAGCAGAAAACAAACAACAAAGTAAAACAAAACAAAACAAAACCACCTAACAAAGGCTAAACACAAATATTGGTTGTCCCTTGCTATCATAAATGACAAGGTGTCTAAATGTTACACCAGTTTGTCACTCTCCCTGTTTGAAAGTCCCCTACTGCTCATTCTCACTCCCTGCTCCTATTGCTATGCAGAGACATCTTGGGTTACCTGGTAGGTCATTAACAATCACTTTTCTATAGACAAAATGACTGTTTTGAAAGATAGTCTAGATATTCAGTTTAGAAAGACTTGGATAAAAGACCTTTTTTCTCTTTTTTAGTGGAGACAATTACATTTTGATTAATAGTATTTAGAGCAATGAGATCTGATGAGCCAACATATTCAGTAGCAGGGTCTTTTAAAAAGGACCATCCAAGTAGAGAGGCTCTTGCTTATTTATAGATACCATAAATATCAGCTGGATTAGCTACATGTCTGATAAAATCTATTATCTAGGGCTTAAATCCCAAGTTTAGCATTTGCCTGCTTCATTGAAGACCAAGTAGGTTAAGCTTTTAATGTTAACACAGCCTTTTTCAAATAATTATTTCTTTTAGATTTTGCAAAATAGCAATATTCTACCTTTTTTTTAGTCTTTTCCTTCACTATATACATGGACATATTTAAGACCTTTATACAGTTGCTTACAATATTCAGCTTTCATTTGACTATCTACTTATCTAGTAGCTGTAAAGATCAGCATGCAAGATCTATTCCTTGTTTCCCTCATAGTTATTCATGAAAAGGCAAGTGAATAAGCAGCAGACAACGGGTAGGACATTGTCTTCTCTTTTCAAGTTTGCTTGCCTTAATATCCAGTCCTTGCAAAACTCTTGGATGTGTATTCCCTGAACTGGTGTTGGCTTTGAAAGCCAGTCATCCTTATGTTATGCTCAGGAAGATATTAAATGTCTTTAAATTTACTAGTAGAATTAAGGGCAGGACATTTTTACCATCTTCCGAGTCATCACACACACTATAATTTTCCTGCCTCTAATTTTTTTTCTTGTACTTGTGATATAGAGCTCATTTCTATTGAGTTTTTGTAGAAGTAAATCTGCTCACATTTGTTTCCCATTTCACAATCTCTTCTGGGATTTCATTCTAATTTATTCATGGTAATCCAAAGGTGACACTTCCATGGCAATGCTATGCTTGGTGTTTATATTTCCTACAAGGGAAGGCTGAAACACAACAATATCAACCCTGAAAACTAAAATGCAAAGAATTCTGAAATTTCCAAAAGAAGTTTCCTTTTCTTTTTGTTTCACCACAAGCATTATTTTGCTTTCATCTGTGTTGTCCCATTGCTGAAAAGTTTAACTTCTTTCCCAGGATCTGCTTTTATTATTTGAATGTTGGTGTTTGTTGTATTTCAACGGTCTCTTAATTCTGACCATCATGACTATTTATGGCATTGACCATAGAGGGAAGTTCTACAGAGATGCCCGTCAGAGGCATCCTAAAGGATATTGCCAGCATCACTTGACCAGAACACTGTCCTGGTTGCAGCAAAAGGCTTTCACCCAGGCATAGTTGGAGAACATCCTGCTCATCTGTATTCTCTCTGGCCCAACTCTGCCCCAACACTACCATCTGAGTACTTGTCTAGTGGCAAAGAGCGTGTGTGTGGTATATTTGTCACTTTTGGCGGAGGTTTTATTCTGCTTTACAAAACTGATGACATGCAGAATTGTGTTTTGTAAGTTTGGAGCTCATTCTATTATTCTTCTATTTATATGCCAGTAGACCTATCTCTATTTTTAATAAGGGAAGAGGAATAGCACCAAATCATACTAAGCTTGGGAAAGATGAGGGGTTATAGAGAATTCTTGATTGTGAGAAGCACATGGACTGATCCAAACACAAAAAGATCAGTTATCTCCCCATGCAAACCCTCCCAGGCAGTAAAACGTGTCTGTAGCAGGAAGGAGTTCCAGATTTTATCATGTTTTCACAATTAAGGACAGTTACAGCTGAGCGCACAGCATGTGGTCATGAGCCAGATAAAAGTACATCATTAAGTGTTCCAGTTAGATTGGGTACTTGCCTGTTTGAATAATTTATGAATTTCTTAAGAGAGCTAGTTATGGACAGATATTTTACTTCATGCTTCATTTTCTAATGCTTTACTCTGTATTGTGAGACTGAGTGCTTTCTGTCTCTATAAAAAGTTTCAGCAGAGCAATTAGAAGCATCACTTAGCAGTGGGTGATGAAGCAAAGAATAAAAGTTGCAGTTTTCACTGGTGCCTGTAAGAGAGGGAGCCTTGTTTACACACTAGATACACTAGTGATCTGGGAACTTACCTGAGCATCTATATTGCCACCTAGAAGCTTGTGAATCAGTTTACTTTTACATGAAGTAAATAAGAAAAATGCTATTTGTTTCCCCTCTGCAACTGAGTCTCTAGAGACAAACTTAGAAGTAGAATCCTCAGTTTTGATTTATTGTGTTCAAAGACTTATTTAAGCTTCAGCTGTATTAAAAAGACCTAGAGACAAAATTTATATTTCTTTTCTTTTGGTAGGGAGTTGGTCAGCAGGGCAATTACATGACTGCATTAGAAATTGAGGTTAGTTCTTTCAGAAATCGCCACACTGTCTTCCAAAGAGGTTGTACTAGTTTGCATTCCCACCAGTATTGTAGAAGCGTACCTTTTTCTCCCCATCCTCGCCAGCATCTGTTGTTGTTTGTTTTATTAATGACGACCGTTCTTACTGGGGTTAGATGATATTTCATTGTAGTTTTGATTTGAGTGGTACCCCACATAGTTATAAAAAAAATTTTTTTTAAGAAATTGAGGCTACTGCAATTAAATGAGAAGTTCTATGTACTCAGTTTATCTGCCCAGATCTGCCTCAGTGGAGATAGTCTCTATTGTCTCTGCAAAATGACTACTGCTGGACTGACCAGGTAACCTGGTGATCTCCTCTTCATTACCCCCTGTCCCCAGAGCCTAACTGGGTCAGGGTGGATAAGCCAACATTAGTGGGATCAGAGGTCTTTTCTTGTTTTCATTTTTATTAATTTGTTTTAGTGCTTTGTTTTACTGTAGATAGAAAGCCAGAGAGTCGAAGTTGGCTCTCTGGGAGTGAGAGACAAGATGAGAAGGAAATCCTGAGAGCTGTTGGCACCGGCACTCCTGCTTTCTAGATCAGGTAGGGCTGAGACAGAGCGTGAAGCCAAGAGCCCGGGAACCAGGAAACTCAGAGCACTGGGCAGTGAAGCACATGGAGCCAGCACATGCCCTCGGCATCATAGCAGACCTTCTCATACGTCAGTTGTTGGCCACCTTCTAGGATAAAATGCAGGAATAATATAAAAACAGAAGCATAATACAACTTTAGAGTGCTTCCTCTTTCTTGTATTACACCTGATTTAGAGGAGAGAATATTAAGATTACAAGAACAAACAGAACATACACAGAAAGAAACATTCTCACTCTAAGGCAAAGGTATATGCCTGTAGTCTCAGCTATTTGGGAGGCTGAAGCAGGAGGATCACTTGAGTCCTGTTTGAGTTCAACCTGGGTACCATAATGAAACCCCACCTCTAAATAAACAAATAACTAAGCATTTCTTAAAAGGAAATGACAAAATCTAATGTACTGAGAATAATGTCCCTTGGCAAAGAATATTCACCCACAGAAGCCTCTGCAATGGCAGGAGGTACTTCCTTCTGGACGTCTCCGGGGGCGGGTGGTTCCAATGATGGGCAGGTGGGGGTGGAGGGAGGTAGTCCAGCTGGGTGAAGTGGGAGAATGTGCAGTCTTGCCTTGATCCTAACTCAGTGCTGGACTTGGTTGGTTCCATCCTTGGACCAGCCTTCAGAGTACCAGATCCTTATAGCAATGGACCATGGGAACAGAGGCACTTGGAAGAGCAATGCTCCAGAGCTTAGGGGGTTTCAGGACTTGGCAGCTCTAGGGAGCTTCACCTAGGAGGCATGGTCAGGCACTTGCTGAAGCAGTCTGTGAGTGCTGGTTAACAACATTGAGGCATTAACAAAAACACGACTTCCGCCTAACCTGGAGGGGATTTTGAGAGGTTAGGAATCCAGGGGTCACACTAGGAAGAGCTAGAGAAGATTTTTCTCTGTCTTGTTAATTGTAATTGTAATGCACATACTGCATATTCAAATCTGTCAGTGAATCCTGTGGCTGAAATTACAACACATTTCTCTAAAGATTACTATTTTTTCTTGGTCTATGCTTGGCTTTAACTTTATCTTATTTTTCTTTTTTTTTGTTTTGGAGTCTGCTGAAGCAGACTCTGTCTTAAACTCTGAGGGAAAAAAAACCATGGAGTCATTATCTGAATGTGTTCAAGATCCAATTGCAAATTCTATTGAGGCAGATCTAGTTAAATAAAAGGGTAATTAACTTCGGAATTATCATAATGCTGCAAAAAACGGAAATGTGTGAAGTGGTAGAAAATTTATTTTAGCAGGTCGCACCTAGCATGTTGCTCCTGATCACTGTTCTCAGAAAAGTCAGGTAATGGATTTACCATCCTTGCTGCATTCCATTGCTTCTTGGAGAGGCATTCTACTCATTGACTTTTCAACTTAGGCCTTTTCTTGGACTCCTGGCACATATACACAACTTGGTTATCATGATGGAGTAAAGTAAGTTTAAAACTTAGTATAAAGGATAGACTTTATTGCAGTAGGTAGGACCACTTACATGACTGGAGAAGTTAGGAAATATTTAACACACCTTTGATCCATGCAGATGTTCATCTTTTAGAGATGTGTCAGAAAAAAGTATAATTTCTTAACCTAGCATTCCCACCTCTCTCCCCTTCAGTTTTTATGAATGAATGAATTGGAGACCCAGTGGAATTTCCGTTTTACTCTAGTTCTTAGCTAGAAACAAGATTATATTAGCAGTTTTACTGTCCTTTGATCCTTAATATCAAACCTTAGGAATCAAGTACAACCAGGGAGCCCCTGTTTTATAAACCAAGGCCACCTATCACCCAACCATACCTGGTATTCCAACAAAAGGTAAATGATACCACTTTACCATAGTACCAAAGTTCACTAGATTTGAGTCCATAATTCCAACTCACTTCCTTTCCTAATGTTAGAGATGGAATCTGAATCTCAAGCCAGTAAAAATAAATTTTAAAACTTTTCTTCACCTCTTCATTAATAAGGAAAATTAAACTTAAAATGATAATATAATACTCACCACCAAGATGACTAAGAAAAAAAATAGTAAGAGTACTGCTTGGTAAATAGTTGGAATAATGAGAACCCAGAATACTGTTAGTAGAACTTTAACTAATGTGACTTTGGTTAACAGTTACTTATTATCTACTAAATTTGACCCAGAAATTTCAACTATATGTATTTTAAGAACAGAAATGCTTGTATGTGTGCAGCTATATTCTGTCTATCTATATATCTATGAATATTCATTAAAGAATTATTCATCTTAGCCAAAATAAAACCCTATGAAATAATACAAATGAACGTAACAGCAGAACATACAGATCATGATGTATACATTATAATTAATAGAATGTTGCATAGTAATGAAAACAAAAGAGCTAGAAATCCTTGTAACACAAAATAATCTCACAATTTTGAGTCAAAGAAATTGGACAGAAATCAATACATGCTGAATTATTCTAATTATATAAACTCAAAAGCAGGCCAAGGTATTAGAGATGCTGTAGTGGCTACCTTTGGAAGGGGCACCAGCACTGCATTTCTTGATCTAGGTGATGGCTGTACAGGTGTTTGTCTCTCCTTTTTCATTGAACTAAACATTTATATTTTGTATATAATTTTATATGAGTACTATTTTTAAAAAATAGAAGTTAAAAACAAATGTAAACTTTTGTATGAAGACTTTCACTTGAAAGAGATCTGGAGAGCTAGTAAGGACTCTACTCGGTCTTCAGAACAGCATTGCTGTAAAGAGGCAGAAGCCAGAATACTTCACGATTTCAAAACATCAGACACACAGTGGGAATTTCACAACAGCATTGACAGATCTTCCTTATTCATTCAGGCTTTTCTACTTTCAGATATCTCTGATATCAGAGACACTGAAGTAGACAGATGATAAAGTTCATCTTTCTCAAACCCCCTCAAATTCTCTAACTTTGGCTTGTAATAGCCATGTCATAAAATTATCTAGTCTTGTTTTATTCTCTCTAGGAACAAGGAAGGAATACTTCCTAAGGTAATCTCTCTGTTTTAAAATATTTTAAACTCTTCTTACTCTTTTCTTTCACTTTCCTTATTTGTTCATTATTCAGAAGCACATCAAATTCTTTCCACAAAGTGTCCTCTGTTTAATCTTGTTATGCATTCACCTTTTCTCAAACAGCTAATGACCTATAGCATGCATTGTCCATACCATTATGTAGGTAGTTCTTTAATATGCAAAGATCTGCATAAATGACTTTTGAATATTTATTTGGATCTTCTCAATAGGAATGAAAGTTGTGGAAAGATATGTCTTGCCATAAACTTTTCTTCTAGTATCTATTTTATGCAACATAACACTAAGTATATAGTAGACATTAGGTAAATTAACATTTAAGGATGCATCGATGGGGAAATGTTCTTCAATTTCTGATAATTAACTCTGATTAATCTTGACAATGAGTCTTCTCCTGTGCAAAAATATAATCATAGTCAATAATTTTTCTCTTCCAATAATGTATTAATACATCCTCATCAGGTTGTTTTGAAATAAGGTTAAATTTAGGGTTAAAAATAATTTTGAAATATGGCTTCATACTGCTCATTACAGAGTATTTCTTACAGTGACACTATATGGCTTTGAAAAGCTTCATAAGTACTTCCTACTTCCAGTGAGTTGTTATAGAAAAAAATCTAATAAGCACATTTTAAGCAATATATTCTTTCCTTTGAAACTGCCTATAAATAGAAAACTCAGAATATTTCTGCCTATTTCCTGTACCAGTGCTTTCCACTAGTAACGTTCTATTGCAGGAGTAGACTAAACTATTTTTCTTGAGGGTTGGGATTTGAGGTTGAGTCAGCATAACTATTCTAAATTTACCCCCCAAATAACTTTCCCGTTTAAAAACAAATTTGAAACATATGTTCTAGTCGATGAAAATGATATTCTCCACACATTGACACACCAATCTTGCTCCAAGGCCAGGGTAGGAGCATCCTGGCACAGCTTTGACCTCCACTGGAGTCAGGCCTTCATCGCCATGAAGATTTGCACAATATATTTCCTCTGAAGTCTGATGTCAGCTTACTCACGAAAGAGAGACTATTGATGTTGGCAGGACTGGTGTCAGGCCATTGACTCTGTCTTCCATAGAGATTCCTTGACCAGTAAAGGAACTTCTATGCTTGTTCTCTGTGCTCTGTTTTACAAACAAGAACTAAATTCATGAATTTCCACCACCAGTGATTTGACTCCCCCCACAACAAAGTTCACCTAATGTTTGGATAAAAGTAAAATCATTTCAGTGACACATCTCAGAACAGAGCAGGTCTATTAAAAAAGTACTAACCTATTATCTCATATTGTTCTACTAAAAATTGTACATCCTACCTCCTCAGTTAGTTTATAAAATCCCTCAGTGAGAAATAGAAGAAATAAAAAATTTAAACAGCAAATAATCCTATCATTTTAAGTGCATTTCACACCACCTAACTAGGTAACATTTTCTCCACTTTGATGAGAAAAATAAGACTCAAAGGGACATTAATAGAAGAGACAGTGATTTATGTAACTTAGATAAGAACTTTATATTGTCTGAAAGCTCGAGATCCTTCTTATACCCTTCTCCTTAGAAGGGATAGCAAATGATTTGCAGAGTTACTGACTGGGAGAGAAAAAAGAGGCCTGATGAAGTGCTGTAGAGTCTGTAGGGCTGGCTGTAGAGAAGAGGGGTAACATTATTTTTTAAATTAGGTTTTTAAATGGAAGAAATGTCTGACGTGCTGTTATGGTATTTTCAAAAAAGGAGACAAAATACTCTCAGACTATGGAAAAAGCAAATAAAAGTGTATATGGCAATAAAAATAATAGCAAAGTTTTGAAATGTTTGTGGAGTAGAAATTTACAGACTCTAAAAAGCAATCAAAATCCAAACAACAAATAAGATGTACAGGAATAAAAGAAAAGCACGCAAATGCATGAAAATTCAAATAATTAAATAATTGGAAAGGTAAAAGTTTTAAGTTATAATAAAAGCCTAAATGAGTTAAAGTACAACTAGAATATATGCAAACCTGGGAGTGGGAGTCCCACACCAACAAATGCTTTTTATTAACAAAATATTAATGGAGACTAGAAAGCCAAACTCAATTCCACACTAAAAAGCAGTAAGTTTAAAGCAAAGACATTAATAAACAAAGTTAATTAGGTGACAGAATTTTAGTTGTGATCATGAAAAGATATATAAGCACGGTTGACCTTGTCTGATGTGTCCCCCTTCCCTTTGCAGCAAATTCACTGGATTTGGAGTCGATCATACTTGGTGATTTATCACAGAAACAAAGAACCGAGTTCCATATGTTCTCACTCATAAGGTGACCTTGAACAATTATAATGCTATAAGAATAAAATAGCATAGAAAAAAGAGTTAGAGGATGCTTTCTACAAGAGAAATACATTTTTTTCTAACATGGTCTGGGGCATAGTGGGGAATTTAGTGTGGAGAGAATTTAGGCAATTGCATCAAATCTTAGGGGAAATCATTCTCTTTCCTTTGAAAGACTTTGATTTCATCTTTGCTTGCCTCTTCTCTGTGTAAGAGGTCCTATTCTCTGAGTTTAGGGTAATGAAATCAAAATTTCAGGAGGTCGTTGTGTTGAGAAGCAAAACTTTGTTTTGTGGCTTATACAGATTCAGCTAACACGTAATGTTTAAGGACTTTTCGGTGAGGTTTGGGCCAACATTTTTATCTTATTGCCTCTTCAGAGTCACACTTTGCTCTGTGAACTGAGACTTACAGCCTGCATCAGACAAGCATCGCATTGAGCACCAGCAGGATGCTGGAGGGAGAGGAGAGAGTCTAGGGTATTCATTCCACTGGCAACCTCTCTGCCAGGAGGAAACTTAGCAATGCCTTCTCTCATCTATAAAAAGCCACAGCTCTTGAAAGGTCGCTCTTGTTTATAGCTACAGCTCTTGCTTTTTTCTAGTAACTTCTTCTTCCCTTTGCCCCTATAGCCCAAAGGTTTTTTTTTTTTTTTTTTGTAGCTTGTCTCTGGGTACTTCAGCATCTCTTATTGGGTTCCCTTGGCAAAATATTTTCTTCATTGAAGACTCCTCCCCAATTACATCACTTTCCTTCCAGAACCCTGACATCATTACTAATGAGTTGAACTGTCATTCCTTTGTGAGATCATTAATCAATGTAATACACATTTATCAGCCAATGACTATACTTGAATCTACATGCTAGAAAATAAAAATAAGAAGAGTATAAATAACAACAGCTAACATTTATTAAGTATATTCTATGTACCAAATACTTCTCCAAGCATGTTATGATATATAACCTTATGAATCATATAAATAGCCCTATGTAGTATGCATATTAGTCAGGATAAGCTAGGGAATGATGTAGTAGAAAAATAAGTTCCAAATCTCAGAGACTTGATCGCAAGAAGGATTTATTTCTTAAGGACATCATAATTAGCTTTGAAACAAAAGTTCAATCAGCAGAGAAGTGCATAACATTTGTACAAACACACATGCTTGTATACATACACTCACACACACAACAGACTCTTACACCATAAGCATGAGCTGTACTTCTATTCAAATTTTGGGTTTCACTTCAAGTAAAAGTGAAACATGGCCAGTGTAAAGAAATGATATACATTTTTAAATCACAAGGGTTTTTCATATCTGCTCTGAGAGAATAGACTCATAGTTGCGATTGATACAGTAGGCCCACAAAATTACACCACGTTGAACCTGTGCTGGAATAGGTCTATGAAAATCTCTGAGTTAATTTTTGCTGACCTTAAGGCAAATCTTCAAAATAAAAGTATAGCCATACCTCCAGGAAGCATAGACATTAATTTAATGATAGTCTTTCTTTACCACATTAGGTTGATTTAAGGTAGGAAATAAAATATAGCCTAAGGCAAATACCTTAAGTCAATTTTGTGAATGATCCACCTTCAGTGCTCATAAGACACAGGAGATTGAACAGGGAACAAACTGGAAAAGGACAGTTAATATAATGTTTTAAAAAGGAACTGTGACTCAAGTAGACTAAAAATACAGACATGGAGTAAGAGTTTAAAATGTTCATATGAGAAACAAAATAACTCATCTGAAACTTCTAGATGCAATGCATGTGATTATTGCCAGATTTGAAACAAGAAAAAATAAGATAGTAATTCTGAGGAGAAACAATATTGTTTGTAATATTGTTGGAAACCATTTAATAGCTAAAGGAATTTTATACTTGTGCTATGAAATGGCCACTAATTTACCACTTTAACGACTTCATAAAATGAGATTTTTTAAAGTAATCAATAATATCAATCAGAGAGAGTTTTGATGCATGTCAAATCCTACTGTTTGGAAAAGTAGGGAGGGAATGCAGCAAATAAATTTTAGCTGAAAAATGATAACCTCATTTTATTTATCAGGGTAGGGTTTGCTGCAGTTCAATCATCTTTGTGATAAGAAATGATGAAAATGTCCATTTATTCTACAGGTGAAATGTGGGGTGAAGAATCATGAATTGGATGTGGAACTACTCCATGGGGATTAGTTTTTATTATTACTACCAGAATCTCTACCACCATCATCATCATCATCAACATCTCATCAAAGAAGGACAAAATTACAAACTTCACAGCAAAGAATTTCCTGGTAAATAAGAAATAGAACATCTCCAGTATTTTACTTCTTATTTGGAAATGGTATGGAGGGGATTGCTGTTAATCATCATCTCTACTACTAAAAATATTCTAAAAATGTATATCATTTTCTTTAGTTCGAAAGTCACATACTGTCAATGATCAGTGGAAACTTTTCAGCATTTGTCACGAAGATAACTTGTTTTGGAAACTCCTATAGTCCCAAGCCACTCTTTGACTCTGGGGTTGACTATCTTACCTTCTAATCCAATACCTAATACTGCATGCGTAAAATGAGTCTACGTATTTGTTTGCCCCACTACCCTTACACATACTTTTTAAAAATGTATTTATTATTTTATTTAATTTTATTTATTTATTTATTTATTTATTTGTTTGTTTGTTTATTTATTTATTTATTTGAGTTGGAATCTCACTCAGCTGCCCAGACTGGAGTGCAGTGGCCGCTCCCGGCCACCGCAGCCTTGATCTGCTGGGCTCCAGCGATCCTTCGGCCTCAGCCTTCCAAGTAGCTGGAACTTATTATTTTATTTTAAAGATGTGGGGTACAATTCAGGATTAGATATGCAAGTGATCATCATATAGGTAAAGTTTGGTCCTCCCTTTCATCCCCATTTTTCCTGGTTTAAGACCAGGTACACTTATTGATGTTATGTGCCCACCCTTTCCTGGTAGTTTCTGGCTGCGAATCCCTTTCTTATAGTATTATGGTAAACGTTCAGGGTCCACTTATGAGTGAGAACATGTGGCTCTCCGTTCTTTGTTTCTGTAATAAATCACTGAGTATTATAGACTCTGAGTCCATCCAAGTTGCTGCGAAGTTCATAATTTTGTCCTTCTTTATGACTGTACAATATTCCATCGTGTATTTGTACTTCAATTTTTTTATCCAGTCCAGTGTTGGTGGGCAGCATGGTTGGTTCCATGATTTTGTGATTGTAAACAATGCTGCAATACATGTGCAGGTATCTTTTTTTTGTAGAGTGATTTAAGTTCTTCGGGGTATAGTCCCAGAAGGGACATTGCTGGGTCATTTGGAAGGTCAAATTTCTAGTTCTTTTAGGAATAGCCACACTTTTCCATAGAGGTGGAACTAGTTTCCATTCCCGCCAACATCCTCACACACACTTTTAAGAGGGGAAGTGTCTTTTTGCCTCTCTACCCTGCCACATTATTTTTAAATGAGCACACTAAATGCTCATTGTGGTAATTTTATCAAGTGCTTAGCTACTAACACAAAGTGAGGATCATTCTACTATGTTCAAGTTGAAGACATAATTTTATTTCCTTGGATACCTCACATATTTTTCCACCTAACAGTACTTTAAACTGTTAAGAATATACAGCAAATTCTGTTCCCGAATGCCACTCCTGCACCTTGAGTTATTTGTCATGTCTTAATGATTACACTCCCAATGTATCTCACCTCTACACCCTCCTCTCCATTCTCACCGAACAGATTTGGTTAAATATCATATAAACAGTCTTCCTTCTTTCCTAAAAAGCCTCCCAATTAGACTTTTTATAAGCTCAAATTTTCTGCTTTTCAATTCTGCTGCCTGAGTGATTTTTTAAAGCAGCAAAGTAATTCTGTCACTCCCAGAATTAAAACGATTTAGTGGAACCACATTGACTTTGGGGTAAAGTCCAAAGTTCTTAGAGCCTCAATAACTTTCTAATTAAAGCATCAACAATTCTTTCCAATATTCCAAAACCCTGGTCATTAGGCAGGCACTGGGCAAGGCACTTTGCATACATTTTCTCATTAACTATCACAACCATCATATGGCTTAGCTGTAATTGTTAACCTGCAAGTGTCTCTTTGTCTTAAGTGTTTCAATGAGAAAGTCCAATTATTTTCCCCTTATAGAATAACTCTTTTGATTTGTTTCGTGAATGGTTATAGAATTTGAAAATGAATGCTTTCTCTCAAAATAATTAACTTTATTTAGTGATATATCAGTTCTTTTGATCAACATTCAAGCTTTCTCTGTAATATGTGCTTTTATGACAGAAATAAGAAATGAGTTCCTTTTCTCTGCTTTTCTCAGGCAGATATATGTGTCTGTGTGCATATATATGTGTGTGTAAAGAGAGAGATTTTGCATATATATACCATGTATATATTGCCTTATATTGTTATACTTTTAAATTTTCTTTCAGGTTCCCTGGCAAGTTCTGAAGTATTTCTCTTGATATACTGGTTAAAATTTCTTCAGTGTCTAATCTAGCCACCACTTGCACACTTTCTTATGCTGCTTATTATATTTTAACATTTCTCTCAGAGCTCTCTATGTTTAAGAAAAATAAAAAAAACAAGTACAGCATTCTATTTAATCTTGCTGATGATACAAATTTCTAGTGAATTTTATTTGTTTGAGTTGGAGTCTCGTTCTTGTTGCCCAGGTTGGAGTGCAGTGGCACACTCAAGGCCACTGCAGCCTCGACCTGTTGGGCTTAGGCAATCCTTCCGCCTCAGCCTTCCAAGTAACTGGAACTGCAGACATGAGCCGCCATGCCTGACTGGTTTTTGTTATTTATTATAGACGAGGTCTCACCAAGTTGCCCAGGTTGATCTTGAACCCCCGGGCTCAGGCAATCCTCTCGCCTCGGCCTCCCAAAGTGCTGGGATTAATAAAGGCTGAGCCACCGTGCTCAGCCAAATTTTAATTTTTAAATCCATTTGTTCTTCAATTCCTCCATCTCTGAAATGAACACTAGAACTGATCTTTGCATTTGGCATTTGTTGGAGGAAAAAAAATTCCTTTGCATTTGACCTTGTAAAGAGGTTTCTCTAGAGCAGGGTATCTTATCTTCCATGCTATCGATATTTTTGATTGGTTGTACTGTGGTGACTGAACTGTGCAGTGAACAACACTTAGCAGCATCCTTGGTTTCGAATTAGTTGATGTCAGTAGTGGTCTCCCAGTCGAGACAATTCAAATATATCTCCAGATGTTGCCACATGTCCAGGGGAGAGAGTGACACAAAATTACCCTAGTTGAGAAACTGTGTTCTAGAGTGACCATCCTCAGCCCTCACCAAGTTCTTATTAAGGTAGTTTTTGTTGAGTTTGGAAGAATAACCTAGATTCATGGTTGCAACAGCTACCTTTCCAGGTATTTCTTAGTCATACTGTGGCATGGCATACTGGGCTCCCAGGTCTGTGACTTGAGTGCCTTTTGGTCATATTTCAACCAAACCCTTCATTAAAGCTCTTGTTGGTAAAAAGATGACATTTCATCTTCATATGTCTGACATAATTGGTTATGAAACCAACCGTTATTTCCCCCAGTAATCTTCTTTCTTTAAAATGCTGTATTTGTGGCTGGGCTTAGTGGCTCAGCCTGTAATCCCAGCAATTTGGGAGGCCGAGGCGAGTGGATTGCCTGAGCCTGAGGGTTCAAGACCTGCCTCGGCAACTTGGTGAGACCTTGTCTCTACAATAAATAAAAAATTAACCGGGCATGGTGGTGTGCGCCTGTAGTTCCGGCTACTTGGAAGGCTGAGGCAGAAGGATCACCAGAGCCTAGCAGGCCAAGGCTGCTGTGGCCGGGAGCATGCCACTGCACTCCAGTCTGGGCAACAGAGTGAGCCTTTAACTAAAAAAAAAGTGGTATATTTGTGCATATACTTAGTCTTTGTTTTTTTCACCCTTAATGAAGCACTTTTAATTTTTTTTTTTTTTTTGGTGCTATCATAATTAAGATAACATCCATTACAAAATATGTAGTTCTCAATTCAAATATTTTTGACTTCTTTTGAAGACAGAAGAACAATGATTTGCTGTACTATAGTGTTCTTGACTACTAGAGTCTGCAAAAGGTGTCGTCATGGAGGGTAGTTGGCAGAACTCAATATCATATAAGTGCCTCCTTTTTTAGATTCCTGTTCAACATGTGTTCAATTCAGAGAATTGATCTAACCAGCTGCAGTGTCTCAAGCCTGTAATTTCAGCACTTAGAAAGTCTGAGGCGAGAAGATTGCCTGAGCTAAGGGATTCAAAACCAGTCTGGGCAACTTGGTGAAACCTCAGCTCTACAGTAAATTTTAAAAAATAAGCCAGGTGTGGTAGCATCTGTCTATAGTTCCAGCTACTTGGAAGGCTTAGGCGGAAGGATTGCCTGAGCCCAGTAGGTCGAGGCTGCCATGAGTGTGCCACTGCACTCTAGTTTGGGCAACAGAGTGAGACTCTGACTCAAAAAAAAAAACAAGATAATTGACTAGAATTAATTCTCCCAAAATTGAGTCAGTCTAAATATTTGGTTCCTTAATAACCAGTCTCCCTAAAATTTAACACTTCAAAATATTCAGACATCCTTCATGAAAAATGATGGTTTTATATTTTGTGAATGTGCTTTTAATATTTTATTCACTTTTGAATTTCTTAAGGATTTTTTAATTAGTTGATTTTAAAATATTTCTCCATAATGTTGTGTTCTAGTTTTATATTTATCTTACAATGAAGTTTTGAGATATAATTTTGAGCTTATAATCTAGTTTTTTGTTTTTGATTTGTTTTTTTGAGATGGAGTCTCACTCTATCGCCCAGACTGGAATGCAGTGACACAATCATGGCCAACACATCCTCAATTTGTTGGACTCAAGTAACCTTTCCCCCTCAGTCTTCCAAGTAGATGGAACTACAGGCGCATGCCACTATGTCTGGCTAATTTTTTGATTTGAGAGGCAAGGTCTCACCATGTTACCCAGGCTAGTCTCAAACTCCTGAACTCAGACAATCCACCTGCCTCTACCTCCCCAAATTCCGGGATTACAAGCATGAGCCACCACACCTGACCCTATAGCATTTTTTTAAAAATTAGAAATACAAAATGAACCTTAGTAAAATTATGACCCAGTCATTGCACTTATTAATTTTTGCCATTAAACTAACAATGTCTCACCAAATAAAATCCCCTGATAATTTAACTAATAAATATGTAAACTGAAAATAATTGCACAGAGAGAAAAAACAGCAAAAAAGAGGCTGTACATTCAGAGAAGACATATATTAAAATTCTAGCTTAACCTTATCAAATGTATTTTCTTCTGTTTAAAGGTATTTTATAGGGATAAAATATTGAAAGAATATTATTTTATAACCAACAAGAGAACAGTGAAATACTCCTTTTTGTTATCCAGAATATGGGTTATTATAGAGAGATTAAATCAACTTTTTAATGACCACATAATACAGTGAACATTTAGACCTCTTATGACCATCTATACACCATGATTCAGAATGTAGTAGTGCTCAAATGCATGACAAATTATCATAATTTGCCCAAAGATGATCTGGCAGTGTGAGGGGCTATGCAGTTCATATGAAAATCACAAGACAGTTATAATGCAGGACAGTGAAAGAGAGATTTTGAAAAATATAAGGAAATATAAAAAAAGAGGGAAAATTGAATAAAAAGAGCCAGTATGATTTTATAAAAGTTACAAAAATAGTTATAGCAATTTTGATGCACAATAAAGAAAATAGACTTGACTACAATTTTTAAAAAAGAGAGAGATCTTAAGATTTACAGTGAAATGATAACAGTTTAGACTACATGAAACCAGCACAGGGATGACCCAATAGACAATGGAACATAAGTTGGGTCCAGAAACATACACAGATATGTGCACAAAACTCTTCACCCCCTCGCAGCCCACTCCAGGATCACTCTCGCCTTTGCTGAATTCTTCTCTTTCTCTTGGTCTCAAAATGTTAGATTCTCCAAGTTTAAATGTCTGGACATCTTTTGTTCTTTATCTACAATAACCTTCTGGACCTTACAGGGCCATTTCTATGCTAATGCCTTTCTCCCTTATAACTCAAATCCTGCTGTCCCTACAAGCTCTAGACTTCTATATCCAGCTGCCTTCTTTACTATTGCTTCTTGTCCAGATAAACTCCTTATCTCCCCCTGCACACTCCTTTCTCATCTTCATATTTTCCATTCATAATGAATGACTGCGTTATTTATCCATCTGCATAAGCCAAAATTCCTAAAAACGTGTCCTTCGTTTTATATTATGTAATTGTAAGCAGTAGCTAAATTGAAGGAGTTAGATCAATATACATTAACATGAAAAGAGCTTAAATAAATAATTTAGATTTGTAAAACACAGAAAAATGTGTGTAATGTGCTACCATGAGTAGAATTTTTAAAATACATTTTGTGGTCGTGGGAATGTGAACTAGTGAAACCTCTTTGAAAGATGGTGTGACGATTTCATAAAGAACTAGAAATTGACCTTTCATATGACCTAGCAATTTCCCTACTGGGAATATACCCGGAGGAACTCAAATCATTCTACAAAAAAAGATAACTGCACATGTATGTTTGTTGCAGCTCTATTCACAATAGCAAAAACATGGAACCAACCATGTTGCCCACTGAAGCTGGATTGGATACAAAAAATGTGGTACACATACACTATGGGACATTATGAAGGACAGACATATGGACTTTACAGCAACTGGGATGGATTTAGGGTCGATCATACTAAGTGATGTATCACAGAAACAAACAATACAGTATCATATGTTCTCACTCATAAATGGACCTTGAACAATTATCATACTATTACAAGAAAGGGATTGGCAGTAGTAAGAAACTGCCAGAGGAGGGGAGTGGGATTGGCAGTTGAGGGAAACTGCTGGGGAGGGAGGTACACACCTCATCACCAAGGGTGCCTGCATAATCAATGTTTGTATACCTAACCCTGAATTGCAACCCACATCTTTATAATAAAAAAAAACTTTGATATGTTATAGTTTTTACAGTGTATAAATATGCAGTCAAAAACAATTTTTAACTTTGTGATTTTCTCCAAGGAGAGAAAAAATTGACATTGATTCATAATAAAACTTCAAATGTCTATGGGCCAGGCATGGTGGCTCATGCCTCTAATCCCCATACTTTGAAAGGCTGAGACTGGAGGATTCCTTGAGCCCAGGAGTTCAAGATCAGCCTACGCAACATAGCAAGACCTCATCTCCACAAAAAATAAAAATAAAACAATTATCCAGCCCAGTGGTGAGCTGCTTGTAGTCCCAGCTACTCAGGCACCTAAGGCAGATGGATAGCTTGGACCCAGGAATTTGTGACTACAGTGAGCCTTGATAGTGCCACTGCACTCCAGCCTGGGCAAGAGAGTGAGACTCCAACTAAAAAAAAATGTATTATGATTTCGCTTCTTAAGACTTATCTAAATCAAATATGGCAAAATGTTACTAGGTATGCAGCTCACATAAAGATGCAATGTTGCTTTCTGCTCTTTTATTTAGCTCTACATAATATATTGCATTATGTAAATAAAGGATGAGGAGTAAAGAAAGTGCATTGTCGTAGGAACCCCATTTTCTGGGTCCCATGAGGTCTTCTAAGGAATGAACTTTGCCGAACTAAAAGATTTGCTGAGGGCAGACAAATAAACCTAGAATGGCATAACTTGTTTATTTAATGGTCTGAGATGTTATAAATATTTCATTGAACAACACTCAGGGAGTACTTGTTCTGAATGCACAATAAAACTCAAACAAGAAATACTATGCAGAAAAATACTGCACCAGGCAAGCCAATCTCTGCTGTATATAAGCAATATGTCAAGGGTAGCTATGGCAGTGGGTAGAATGGGCAGAGGAAAGAGTATGTGCTCTCAGTTTAGGTAAATGTGTATCTGTACCTTTAGTTTGCTCACAGGTAAGCAATTTTACTGATTTAGACTTCAGGGCTTGAATTTAGTGCACTTGTAAAATTTATATAAGCACAAGACTTAGATAATAGCAGGTGGTTAAAACAACCTCAATTTGGGGGGATTTGTTTTTACTTTATTTATTTATTTACTTATTTTAGAAAATGCAGTCCCAATCACACTATCTCACTGATTAAATGACTTGAGGATATTGTTAATTTTGAACAATCTGAAATGGTGGGCAATAGTTAATCAGCCACTTTATATACATATATATGTATTTTTGTTTTATTATTATAAAGATATGGGGGACAATTCAGGGTTAGGTATACAAACGTTGATTATGCAGGCACCCTTGTTGATGAGATGTGCCCCTCCTTTCCCTAGCAGTTTCTCTCAACTGCCAATGCCACCCCCCTCCCCTGACATTTTCCCACTACAGCCAATTCCTTTCTTATAGGATTATAATTGTTGAAGGTTCTCTTATGAGTGAGAACATATGGTACTCTGTTCTTTGTTTCCATGATAGATCACTGAGTATGATCGAATCTAAATCCATCCAAGTTCCTGTGATATCCATATGTTTGTCCTTCTTTATGGCTGCATAATATAATATTACATTGTGTATATATGCCGCATTTTAAAAATCCAGTCCAGCTTTCATGGGCAGCATGGTTGGATCCATGGTTTTGCAATTGTGGATAGAGTTGCAACAAACATACGTGTACAGATATCCTTTTGTAGAATGATTTTTCTGAAGATTGTATGCAAATTATATGGCAACAAAACTGGATAAACAATATACTATCAAGTATATTTAATAAAAATATAAAGTGGAGGAACTCAAATCATTCCACACTTTATATTTTTATTAAATATACTCAATAGTACTTCATCTATCCTGTATTGTTGCCATATAATTTGCATACACTCTTTAGAATTGCACTTGTAACATGATACTTTTAGACAGAAATACAACTGGCTAAGCATTCATTAAGGAGATTATTTAGTTTGTGTTCTCACTTTGGGCACCACCACTGTGATAGGTGTCAGTTTAGGGAGCTATTTATATCAACTCCTGGAAGTGTTAGAAAAATGACAGAAAAAGTTTTGTGCTACTAAATGAAATTAATATACGTATTATATAAAACACATATATACAATGGTTGCAAAGGCAGTTCATCAGAAACCTATTATAAATTTCTTGATGAGTATGTTAATCAAGGCAATTAACATTACCTGGTGTAAAAATTTTAGATAGTCTTCGTAGCTTAATATAGTCAAGTTTATACCTTATTCACCTCATACCCATTGTGGGTTAGCAGCCCCAGTCAGTGACCATGAGATCCAGCTCCTTCTACTCTGGAAATGAACCTGTACAAGGGGGTGGGGTGTGCGGAAGGTTTGGCGGTGTAGGGAAGGGCAGAAGCTGCTTTCTACCTAGAGCTTCATTCTGGCCGCATTCTGCCTAGAGCTGTGGCTTCCAGCAGGGTTATGCTAACTGGAGGCACTGACCAGATATCAGCAGACAGGAGGAAAGAGAGGTATATATTCATGTATTCTTTGCACAATCTGTTAGTGGCAGCTCTAGTCCCACAGTTACCATTCACACAAGTTCTAATATCACAGTTCTTTGCTTTCTCAGGCCTCAGGAGATAATGGCTCCCTGCTCATTGTATCCTCTGGACATTTCCCCAACACCTGTTCAGTTCTTAGCTTACTCGAATCTTTCTAAGTAGCCCTTCATTAAATTCTTGTCAATTGAAGGTTTGATATGCTCTAAGCGCCCTGCTGGATACAATGGGCTACCTCTCTGGAACCCACACATCACCATTCCGAACATATCCAGTGACCTAACCTGACACAAAGACTCGAGTTGTAATTCCTCAGTCCTCTCTGGAAGGGGTAACTGATTCATGAGTATCTAATCTAGCCAGTCTCTGCTTTTCATAAGTATCCTCTTGGAGACATTGGTATTCTGGTAGGTTAGCATAATTTAACTCCCTAATAAATGTGTTGGTGACCAAACACATTTGAGAAATGCTGAGCTAAATAAAGAAGCTTGAAATGTCTCTAATATTTTAATCACAGACATATGAGATTGAAATGTTGTCCTCAGAATTATCCCTTTAGAAACTCATATTTTTAATAAAGCAGTTGATGTGATTATAGTTCTTTCCTGGAAAGTCAGTTTTGGAAAGTCTGTTGTAGCTACTTATCAATAATTCGTGGGTCTGTCAGTAACTTTGTAGAAGTGTTTTCTGGTTCACTCAAAGGAAATTTCTTTTCCAAATATCTGCCACCTCTGTCTCTCAATCTTGTGCTGTCCTTACCCTGCGTCACCCTCCTTGGAACACACTGCCTCATTTTGCGGCATACGCAGAATTCTTAATGCTTAATTAAGGATTAATTAATTAATTAATGCTTAATTCTTGTGTCTGCAGCTTCTTATGTTTACAATCAACACAATCTTTATCAATTCTAACACAAGTTTGGATTCTTCCAATACGCTCAGCAAAACTTGCTTCAACTGCTAACTCACCATTTCTAGGCCTTCAAACTACTAAGAAAATAAGGTGAATATAATAATTTGTAAATAATGTCTGTTTAACTCAACATTCTTTAGGAAGATCATCTCTCTCGTATTTTTAAAAAAATAGTTTTCAGAGTCAAGAATCAGAGTCATAAACAGTATCATAAGCAGCTACAATTTTAACAAGGTTACTTTGATTGGGTATATTTGTATCATTGTTCATGTACTATCCCTCTAACTACCTAAAGCAACCATATAGAGTGGGCTGTAGTATTGTCTCCATTTTATAGAATCACTAATGAAAGTTTACTGATATATTTAAAAATTATCTCAGTAATACAGCTAATAAATGGTATAGCAGAGATTTAACTACTGCAACATTACAATTCAACAAGGATAGATTTGTGCAATTAAGAGGACATAGGGAAAAATTTAAAACATAAAATAAAAAAACACAAGGGAGAAAATGTTGATACACTGGGATTTAAATGACAGTGTCAAAAAAGACAACCAGTTGGAAGAAAATGAACTAATGCAACAAGAACACAGAACTTCACAGTTCTCTAAATAATATTGTGAAGGAAACATAGAAGCAGAAACAAGCAGTAATGTAGAAGAATCAATTAGAGTCACAGAGTTGGATCATTATAAACACTGAAATAAAATGCTCAGAGCATGAGTTAAATAGCAAAATATTTTAACTGAAATAAAATTAGAGCGCTAATAGATGGGGTCAAAAACTTTACCAGAAATCACAAGTAATGGAGAAAGGACTAAGAAAAACTAAGAACTGGCAAAATAAAAAATAGAAATATCTTATGTGCTTTAAGGTAATTACAGAATGGACAATATATAAAAATCAAGTTGAAGGGACATATGGAGCTCAAATAGAAAAGATAAAGACATAAAACTAAATATAATTAAATTTTAATATAAAAATATAAAATGTCAGAGAAAATGGATATTATAAAAATTGTTTAAAAATTGATAAAAGTTTAGAATAGATATTGAAACAAGTATCTCAGTATAAGTTGTATTTCTAGAAGGAATGCCTGGAGCAGGAAAGTGAGACAGAGAAGCGGAGCATGCCAATAGAGATTATTTATGTTACAACAATTTTCTTACAAAATTAGATATGAGCGTACCCAAGTGCCTCAGCTATTCTACTCCTTGGTATTTATTCAAGACAAATTAAAGCATCTGTTCACAAGAATATTTTTACACAAATGAATATTCATAGCTATTTTCTTCATAATAGCCAAAACTAAGGATGACCAAATGTACAACAGGAGAAGGAATAAACACTTGTGGTCTATTAAGCAACAGAAAAAAACCCAAAACAAAATAAAACAAAAAATGAGCTGCTGATACCCACAACAATATGGAGGCGTGTCAGAAACACTGTATGAGATAAAGGAGTCAGGTACAAAAGTGTTCATACTGTGCAATTCCATTCACATAAAATTCAAAAGAAAACTAATTTAGAGTGATAAGAAATGTAACTGAATGCCTCTGGTAAGAGCGGGGTGGAGATTGAATGGACAGGGACATAAATGACTTCTCTAGGCTTAGGGAAGCAAATTATGTTTTTATCTTGTAGGCAATGCAAAATGATCTGTTAAGAAAATGCACCAAATCCCTAAACAGCCAACAAGCCCAAATGCTAAATGCACCAACCTGTGGTTGTGGCCAGCCTGAGGATGGTCCCCAGACACATGTGTGAGCCCAGACATCCAGAGCTTGCAGAGAGGCCTGGGGAGGCAGGAGAGAAAGGCTATAGCCTTGAAAGGCAGACACACTCATTAGATTCTTAGCTGGGTCAGTTTTCATCTATGTTACCTTGGATATGTTGCAATATTAAAATTTTCTGAGAATTAATTTTCTAATCTTAAATCATATATAAAAATGGATCATTTTTGTGTTTGTGTGTGTATATGTATGTAATCATTCTGAGAACTAAAAATGAAGACTATGAAGCACATAGCACAGAAATCACAAGCACAGCAGCAGCTGACAGTAATAGACAATGTTCTTTACATGCCAAACATTTGAGCATTTTTATTGCACTGACTCATTTAATTGTCATACCAACTTCTTTAGGCTGTAATGACTCTATAGAAAAACATCATTCTATTTCCTCTCATCATTCTATTTTAATATGTTCTCTCTCTCCTCTCTCTCTCTCTCTCTCTCTCTCTCTCTCTCTCTCTCTCTCTCTCTCCATATATATATATATATTTCTCTAGGAACTATTCTCATCCCCATTTTAGAGAAGAAAGTGAGGCAGAGAAAGATCAAAGCATTTGCTCACAAGCACGTATCAGGTTGATGCCCTAGCCAGGTATAAACTCAGGCTATCTGTTTCTAAAACCTGTGCTCTTAACAACTGCTCTATGAGAAGAGCACCTTTTTAAGTCACTCTGAGCAGACAGGTTGGGGGAGAAAGACTTTATTTTGCCAAGGGAGGTGAGACAAAGTCAGAGAGAAAATGACATGAGTATCATTTTTAATAGCAATTTTAACTATCAAGCTAAATGAATCATCTTGCCCAATCGTCTGTACGTAGCACTCTATAACCCCCCAGGGATTCCATGCAGCATCTACAGGGACTACAGGGCTTGAGGGAAAGGCTGTGCCAAGTGCACTTGTGTTGGATTGGGGGTGGATAATACTTCAACCAGAGCAGTTTCCTCTTTGCCTGTTTTATAGAAGAAGATTCCCTATAAGATTCATTTTGGGAAATGGTTCAAATTTAGAAAGTGGCAAAGACATTAAGTCATCTAAGTAAATGTGGCCTCATTATTTTCACCCTCTGAATTAAGACAGCTCAGATGAAATAAAAAAATCAACTAAAAAACAACTGTTTTAATGTAAACTTTATTGATTAGGAAAATTTAAAAATATGTATCTTTTAAACACACCATTTAACTTCTGCCTGTCTTTCCAATTTTAGAACAAATAACAAAACACACAATATTTCTGTGATCTGGAGTAATATTCCATCCTTGTGACATTTCATCTTAACTTTGGGAGATTTTCATATTGAAAAACAGCTCAGGTAACCAAATGTCTAAAAGGCCACAAAACCACTCAGCACAATAATGTTTATAGAATAAGAATCTTAGAAAATGCAGGAGACACCCTTAAAGAAATTGGAACTGGCAACCAATTCCTATTCAGAACCCCAAGTGACCATGCCATAACAGATAAGATAGAAAAGTGGGACCTCCTCAAACTGCAAAGCTTTTGCAAAGAAAAAGAAACCATCAAAAGAGCAAGGAGACAACCACAGAATGGGAAAAAATATTTGTCAACTGTATATCTGGCAAAGGCCTACCATCTAGGATCTACAAGGAACTCAAACTTGCTGAAAGAAAAACAAAAGCAAACAGCCCCATTAAAAAATGGGCAAAAGACATGAATAGACACTTCTCAAAAGAAGATATATGGGCAGCCAACAGACACATGAAAAAGTGCTCAGCCTCACTAAACATCAGAGAAATGCAAATCAAACTACATTGAGATACTACCTAACCCCAGTAAGAATGGCCATCATTAATAAAACAAACAACAGCAGATACTGATGAAGATGAGGAGAAAAAGGAATGCTTCTACTCTGCTGGTGGGAATGCAAACTAGTGCAACCTCTCTGGAAGACAGTGTGGCGATTTCTTGACCTTCCATATGACCCAGCAATCCCCCTATTGGGAGTATACCCAGAGGAACTCAAGTCATTCTACCAAAAAGACACCTGCACACGCATGTTTTTTGCAGCTCTATTCCCAATGACAAAAACTTGGAACCAACCATGCTACCCATCGAAGCTGGACTGGATAAAAAAAATGAGGCACATATACACAATGGAATATTATGCAGCAAAAAAGAAGGACAGATATATAGACTTTGCAGCAACTTGGATGGATTTAGAGTCAATCATACTCAGTGATCTATCACAGAAGTACCACATGTTCTCACTCACAAGTGGACCTTGAACAATTATCATAATACTATAAGAAAAGAATTGGCAGTAGTGGGAAACTGCCAGAGGGCGGGGTGGGGGAACACACCTCATCAACAAGGGTATCTGATAATGAACATTTGTGTACCTAACCCTGAATTGTACCCCACATCTTTAAAATAAAACAATTAACAGTTGAAAAAATAATGCTTATAGAATTAATTTTGTTTCTCCATATCTGTATAGATTATTTAAATATATAAAGCAGTTTTCCTTACTTGATTTCAATTTAAGATTTCTATAAAATTTTAATAACTACAAATATCTTTTTTATTTATTAGAAAAATAAAACAGTTAAATATTTGACTAAATTTAAGGTAAAGCAGTCATTAAGTTGGGGCTCCATACTAACTTAACGTATGAAATTTATATTCGTATGCCTTGATCTTGTTATGTCCACTGTGCAACAATCCATAATTTCTGAATCTGAAATAACACATTAAAATAGACATCTTTATCCTCCTTTTGAACCTGAGAAAATGGAAGCTCAGACAATTAAAGTGATTTCCCTCAATAACCTTGTCTGGTGATAAAATTTGGATTCAAACTCTGGTTTATTTGAACTCAAAGCCAATTTTCTTTCCACTACACAATTCTGCTTTTTATTTGTAAACTAAGCTAATGCTAGCATTCATGTCTGGCTTTGAATGCACCCCTTAGCATATTTTACTATTTATAAATCTTTGTTTTGGTATATAGTTCATAGGACTTCAGGTTGAAGTTGAGGCAAAGGAAATGAAAGTTAAGAATCAAGACAAGACAGCCCTTCATTTATGAGCATGTGTTGTGGTCCCCAGCAGGTCTAGTGAGCAAGTTGACCTATGAGATACTCAACTGGAACAGAGCCATATTCCACTTAACTCAGCTGTTTTTTGGTTTACTGGAGTGACTCCAAAACACATTGAGTAGAGATGCTGCTGTCGTTTCACCTGAATCATCTCTAGCACCACGGACTCTGCTGCAGCCAGGACTTAATGGTTTAGAAAATCCTAAACAAATTAGAGAGTACCGTGTCACATATCTAGGTTTTCACTCAGGACAGTCAGTGGAGACAATAAAAGATTGGATTTTCTTTCTGGTTGAATTCTTGGTGATTTTTAAAAATTACTAATCATGTTTCAAGATCAAACTCAAAAGTCTCTCTCTCTCTCTCTCTCTTTTCTCTTCTGATGTCCTCCTGATCCCCTACCACAGAATTAATTAATCCCTCTGTGTTTTCATAATTCTTTGCTTATATCTGTATAACAAAAGCTTCAAAGGGAATCCCCAAGCCTTTGAGACAAAGCTGCTGATGGGACTATGGGAAAAGCAGATGGAAGGATGTGTAGAGCCTGAGGAGGGAAGACAGGCTTCTGAAAGGAAGTTGTCATGTGAGGAAGACAGAAATTCTGTGGTTCCACCTTTTTTCTCTTTTACATGTGGCAAAGTCAAATGTCTACTAATTAGGGAATAGGTGGTAGAAAACAGTTTGACTTGCACCAAGTTCCTGGGACAATGCAGGTTGTTGAACCAAATCATGGGATAAAGAGTATTGGTGTAGTTTCAGAGACAAGGGGTGAAGGTATAGACCCGATGTCTACAGAGACAATGGACACACCTGTGAGCACAGAGAACTGAGTTCAGCAGGGTAGGGAGGCTTCAGGCAAAGGCAGAGGCAAAAACACCCACGTGTCCTGGAAGTATCACAACGCTCTGCAGGTATCTGGGACACAAAAGCCAGGAGCCTTTGTTTTACACCTCAAGGATAGCCATCCGCATTGTATTCCAAAATAAAGATTTGAGTCATGCGGATCTGAGTTTTGCAAAAACAACTGGAACTCATGCTTAAAAATAGGTTGATTGCAAATTTTAAAAGTGTACATGGTGAGTACGGGCTTTGGAGACAGATTGTTCTGGTTTTCAGCTGCAACCTTGCTACTTCTAGTTGTGTGATCTAAAAATAATGCTATTTTACTTCTCTAAGTCACTATTTTATTATTCATAGAAATGGGATAAAAGTTTGCATCAACCATTTTTTTGTGGATGTAAAATGAAAATGTGCTTGAGCCAGTCATGCAGAGTTCCTACAGGATGGCAATCAATTAATACTTGGACATTTCACCCTTTTGCTGATCCCCAATGCCTTTGCCCACCATCCCTCCATTGATTCTGTTTTACAAATAAAAGACTGTTTCCATCCAGGTTTTCATTTTCAAAACTTTTGAAACAACTCCAACGTACAAGAGAGAATATCATATATAGATACTTCTTTTTTCAGTACTTGTCTAATTTTCACTTTTTTTTTTTTGGAGTCTCACTCTGTCGCCAGCTGTCTGCCAGCTGGAGGGCAGTGGCACCCTCATGGCCACCCTAGCGTCAACCTGCTGGGCTCGGGTGCTCCTTCCACCTCAGCCTTCCAAGTAGTTGGAACTACAAGTACTACCATGCCCAGCTAATTTTTTGATTTATTGTAGAGACGAGGTCTGGTCAACTTGCCTAGGCTGATCTTGAACACTTGGACTCAGGCAATCTACTCGCCTAGGCCTCCCAAAGTGCTGGGATGACAGATTGAGTCAACAAGCCCAGCCAATTTTTACGTTTTGACTTTTTAAATTCAGATCTCCAACTTTTATAATTTTTCAGACATGGCCAAGGCCTCGCAACCATTCCTTCCTTTTGCTATACCTCACAGATAGTCCTCTCTGGAAATCACTCTCTCCATTTCTCATGCCTACCTTGGCACCTTGTACCATAAATGACATGCAACTGTTTTATTTATGTCATTTTAATATAAATAACACTGCATATAAAAGATAACACTACATGTAGCACTTTGTATCTTGCTTCTTTCAATATTGTGTTTTAATATTTTTTCATGTTGATACATGTATAGATAGCTTATTCATTTTGGATGTGGTTCTTCATTGACATAGATAACAAAATTAACAACTGGTATTCATACTAAGAGGCAATTCACATTTCACAAGCATTTTTATTTCTATGTACAGTACTGCACCGAACCTCCTCATACATGCATTTTGAGAATACATGGGGATTTTTATATAAACCATTTAAAATGAAATAAGGTAAAAGGGTATGCTTATTTTAATTTGCTCTTCAAAATGCTTCTATAATTTTAGCTCTGACACAGAAAAAACTTGGTCATTGTTACTTCTATTCTTATAACAAGAAAAAACTGAGCAGACTGAAAATCAATGACTTTTCTTAGACCTATAAGAAAATTGAGATAACAAGAAAAACTGCCACCTTGAAATCTCAAGAGACAGGCAGAGAGTCACAGCCAAGATGAGCTCACCAGGGGTAAGAGTTGCTAGAGCCAGAAACTGGTGGGAATTGTAAATGGACACTTTGATACATAGCTGGCAGATGAGTATGGGTCAATATGAGAGAGTTACTCAGGAGGCCAAAGCAGGAGAATCGCTGGAGCCCAAGAGTTTGAAGCTGCAATAAGCTATGATTGTTCCACTGCGCTCCAGCCTGGGCAGCAGAACAAGACTTGTCTGTAAATGTATGAAGACATTGTGGTAAGTGAAAGAAGCCAGTTCCAAAAAACCATGTATTATATAATTAGATTCTTATGAAATGTCCAGAACAGGAAAATCTATAGAGAAAGAAAGGAAATTTTGTTTGCCAGGACATGAAAGGAGATTAAGGTGGTAGGGGAATGGTAGCTAAAGTGCATTTGGTTTCTTTTTGTAGTGGTAAAAATGTTCTAAAATTGCCTTTATAATGATTGCATATATCTATGACTGTAGTAAAAAAAAAAAATTGAATTTTATATTGTAAATGGGTGGATTTTGTGTTATGTGAATTATATGTTAGTAAAGGCATTAAAAATAAAATGTATTTTTTAAATGTTTGTATCAGTTTATTCACACACTATTAGTGTAGAAATATTTGTGTTTCTTCACAGTTAGTTGACAGTAGTCTTATCTACTGGTTTATTGTGGTGTATGTGTAGTATCCCTATTAAAATTTATAGCGTAACATTGAATCCATCTCTCTTGTTGAACTCTTTCTTTAGGTCTAATAATTTGTGTATGTATTCTTTCTGTTAGGTTTTCCTTACAGATGGTCTCTCTCGGTCTCTCTCTTTCTCTCTCTCTCTCTCTCTTTCTCTCTCTCCTGATTCTTGTGACCATGCTGGAAAAAAGGGAAGAACCTCAGACATCTTTTGATTCTGACATAAGCTGAATGCTTCTCAAGACTCTCCATTGAGTATTTTGTTTTAAATATATGTTTCAGTGAAACACTCAAATCTCAAATACCAATTCCTAATTGAAGACTTTAGGTCTATCTTTTGAAAATTACAATGCTATCTGCAGTACAAAAGCTCATTCTTATTCTTTTACCGTTCTTTATTATTTTCTATTTATAATTTTATTTCATTTAGGTTTTTTTGTGTATTTTCCTTTCTTTCTTTTTTGTTTTGAGTTGGAGTCTCACTCTGTTGCCCAGACTGGAGTGCAGTGGCCGCTCTCGGCCACCGCAGCCTCGACCTGCTGTGCTCCGGCGATCTTTCCGCCTCAGCCTTCCAGGTAGCCGGAATTACAGGCATGCGCTACCACGCCCGGCTGATTTATTTTTTAATTTATCGTAGAGATGAGGTCTCGCTGCCCAGGCGGGTCTCGAACCCGCGGGCTCAGGCAATCCACTCACGTCAGCCTCCCATATTTTCCTTTCTTAAAGTCCAACAGAGTCTGTGCATTCACAGACACATCCTTGCTCCAGACCAAGTAGAAATGTCAACCCAGGCATTTAAAGAGAAGTCTACTCGATTTGCTAATATAAAGCCTCAAAGTTTTGGGGAGTTATTCAGGTTTGGGGCATAGTTGAGGTCAGTACTGTGAGACTCCCTCATTCTGCTGCTTAAAGTCTTACTGCAAATGCTTTTAATTAAATACTGTATGGGAGACACTGATCAGATTTGGTTCTAGCCTCTGCTGGTCAAAGTGTCAGAGAAAGTAGTAATCTGCTGGAAAAATCACCAGAAGACAAGATGGTGCAAAAATGAGTGTCGATCTTTCTAGAGATGATTCTTCCTGAATCTCTCACATTTCTTTGTGTCTTGTGAGAAGAGGGTCTGGAAGCCTTTTGTTCCAGATAACCTTGTTGGCACTGTTTATTTAGTGCACAACCTTGGAAGATAGAATATGTCTCTCTGAAGAAGGTAGTAAGATTGTTTCTGTCCCGTATAATGAAAATGTGTTCCTCTGGAGCAAAATTGAGGCAACTGCACTTAAAAAATATTTGGATTCCCTAAGTTCTGGATTATTCACCTGTGAAAGCAACAAACCCAGTACATATACAATATACACCCAGGCCACGTTGTCCATTTGACTTGGGAAGAAGGAGCATGAAGCTCAGGTGCCTGCTGTGTTATGTAGAAAAGCCCTTGGTTCAAGAGTCAGGGGTCTGGTGTCTTCTCCCAGCATCCATGAAAACTGTGGTAGTCATATTAGTTCACTTGGAAGTAGGGTAATAGCTTGGATTCTCACAGTTCTTTCCGCATGTATTGTTAGAGTTGGAGAAACAGGTTTGAAGAGATGAGTAACTTGCTGAAGACAAGGGGGTTTTTTACCCACGACTACTCAGTGAGCTCCTGATTCAAATGCCAATTTAAATGACACCTCCTCTCTGTAGCTTTCCCTTATTCCCTTTTCTGTCCCCATATCATTGACATAACTTCACCTTCATCATTTTTAGACCATTATTGTACTTACAAAAAGTAGCATATTTTCCCCATTTCATAATAAACTTAAATAATGCCTTTTTGTTTTTTGACTTTGCATGTATACTATTCTCAGAAGAATTCACTTTTCAGTAGCCTGTTATATTGATCAATAAATATTGGGCTGATGCATAAGTTCATAGCATTTTTCCATTGCCCATCAAATGCACATGTCGCACAATGGTTGGTCACAGTTGTTCACATTTGCCAGTTCTTGGATTGAGTGACATGGATCATCATGGATAAAAGTGTTTAAACAGTCTTCATCAAAGCCTGATGGTCTTCGTGGACATGGGGAATCACTCAGGTCAAAGTGGCCCTCTTTGAAGCAACCAAACCATTTTCTTGCTGTGCTTTCCCTGATAGCATTCTACCCAGACATGCCACAAATGTTTCAAGCAGCCTCCTCTGCCTTTACTCTTCTGTTAAATTCAAACAGAAGAATATGTCAGAAGTGTTCATTTTTTTCCCCACTTGACATTCCATCTTCTTTTGCCCACAAATAGTGCTAACTTTCTTTAAATCAACAAAATGCGAAGTGTATTCATAAGAACAACAAAATCACTCCAATGACAAATGATAAACAAACTCCCAACACCAGTCTTGCCATGTCAAAAACAAATGCTATGAAGTTATGCATCCTATATGGATAGTATAGATTAAGCAAATAATATTGCCATTATCTGTTTATTGACCTGATGAAATAGATTTTGAGGTGTCTCCTGCCAATTTCTGGTATGATGTACTCCCTGAAAAAGTCTGAAGCATGACCAGATAGAGGGTATCCTGTATTTCTTCCAAGGCCCAACTCCCTGGGTCTTGATTTGCATATTTAGATGATTCTCTGACTTTCACATTTCTGATTTGAAAGGTTAACATCTGTATTTCCAAATATTTCCTGGAAGGGAAGCTCACTAATTTTTTTTTTAATATGAATATATCAATGGAAGGTGACATACAATAAAAATACTGTCTTTAATTCACTAAGAAAGGACTACTGAATATGTATTTACAACCCCAAGTTTCCCCAGAGATTATGACACATCAAAAACCATATGTTCCTGTTAGGCAGGAACTGTGGTATATTTCTCCAACTTATCACATAAAAAACAAAGTTTTCACTTTTTCCTGTAAACTTCAGGTGCCTATTCTGTTCTTTAATAACCTGTTCATCCAAATTAGAACCCTAATCATTAAATTTGATTCTCATTTTTTCATCAATCAAATCAAACTATTACTATTCTGAATTTTTATGCCTTACATATTTTCAACTCTACGTTTTTTATTCATGTTTACTATGACTTGTTTGGTTCTGCTTTTTGCCATTCATCTAGACTATTGCACAGCCTTCTGCTTTGTTTTCTGTCTCCTCTCTCTTCCTTTTACAACTGGCGCAAAAGCAAAAAGAGTTGACATACTCATGTAGTCATGCCATTCCCTGTTAAAAATGTTTCTCCACAGCCTACAAATGGAAGGTGAAAATGCTTAACACAAACCATTAGTACCTTAATGGTGGGACACTTGCCTGCTTCTACGTTTGTACTTCCAATGAGTTCCTGTTCAAACATAACACTCACAGCAACAGGGCCAACCACTGAGCTGATGAGGGTGACAACACCTCCTACAGGACACCTTCACTAAACCCCTCACCTCACAACTCTCTTAACACCCTGCTCATATCCTTGTTGAATGCATCCCACACGTGCAGTACTGCCTATATTCCTGATGAAAATAAGCAAATAAAAGCCTTTGATTCATATTTTTTGAATCAATAACTAAGTTCTATCCATTTTTGCATAGTCAGTATTAAGTTGAGTGCATGATACAGAGAGAGTATTCAACATTCTTAAACAATGAATGGCTTACAGAACAAATGTTTTTTCTGGCTCCTCTTATATGTGAGGGTTGCACTAAGGTTAAGATCAGCCTAACTAGAATGTAGACTTTGAAGATAAACAATGTATTGTACCCTTCTTCAAGAAGAAATTTAAAAAATGTAAATGAGGCAGGCCTCTAAGTCAAGGCAAAAGTACATGAAAAGGTAAAGGAATTGTTGTTTGGGAAGTGAGGAAGTGAAAGACATAAGGTGGAAAGATAGGCAAGGTTTTAACTAAGAACGTCTAATATGTCTTGCCCAGGAGTCTGGTTTCATGCTGTAGGTGATTTAAGTCACCGGACATTAAACAATGACATGGTATAGTATATAGAATATATGGTCATATGCTGTCACACATCCGGTGGTCTAAATTATGTCCTTCTATGCTTTATTGCCTGATGTACATAATGCAGAATTTCTGTGGAAGGTGGGAAAGCAATTTTAAGTGAATCACATATTTATGTTAAAAAAAATGATCATATGTAGGAACAGCTTACTTTTGATGCAAGCATTTCTGGCATGTAGAGAGCTATTATTTCTGCAGGAGAAGGGCCAGGATGAGTGGTGGCTTGGGGAATGACAACCTTAAAGGGACAGTTATATAAGAAGCACCTGTACTGTAGTGTAATGCCCTAGGAAAGAAGGGAGAGGTATGGCTCGATGTCAAATGTTTCCACTGTGATATGTTTCCAGCCACCATGAACCCTATGTACAATTTCATACTAAAGTCTCTGGTGCAGAAAAAAGAGGCATCAAGTCTGAAGTCAGAAGACCTTGATGTGCATTCTAACTTTGTCACAAAGTTGTTTCTTTATCTCGTCTGTAAAATGGGAGTGATAATGTCTGCCCCAAAAGATAGATAGTAATGCTAAATAAATGAAGAAAAGTATGAAAGCACATATTAAATTCTAAAGTGCTTTAAAATGAGAGTTATTTTTATTTGTTATTAAAGTGTACCCATATCCATATCCTGCTTAAATGTTGCTAAATGATAAGATTTGAAGTCAGAAACTTGTGAACTGTTTCTCACCGTAAGTGAAGTCTAGAATACTAGGTCTCTTTTTGAGCACCTAGCCTTGATTTATTTGGTTATTCTTTGTTCAAACATTTATGAATTTACTCAACATGTATTTACTGACATATCCACAATTCATCAAGTACAATATAAGATTACAATGAGAAACAAGACAAAGTCTCTGTCCTCATAATAATAAATCAAGTGTAAGTGTGGTGTGGGGTAGCAGATTGCACAGATGATAGTTTGTTAAAGCCTAGGAAATAACAAATAATGCTCAAACTCTCTAGTTTTGTTTGAGACTACAAGCTTCACCAAGTTAATCTTCTGAAACACCAGGTTTTGTGGCCACGTGATTAGACATGCTTGCTTTGCAGCCAGACCTGCTAGAAAACCACACTCATGTCTGTGTCCTGACAATTTTTATCAGTCCTTGATTTCTTGGCTCATAATGATACATAAATCTCTAGGCATTTTCCTACCAAGACCATGATTAAAGGAGTTAGGCAGAGTGATTTTACCTTCCCTGCAGGACTGTGGAAACTGCCTGAAGATCCCTGCTCTCTTGATTCTTATAGTTTGGGATTTTATGTTTAGGTCTTTGATTTATTTGGAGTTGATTTTTGTTTATGGTGACAGGTAGGGATTCTCATTCATTCTTCTGCATATGGTCAGCCAGTTTTTCCAGCATCATTTACTGAATAAGTTCTCGTCTCCCCGGTGGTTGTGGTTGGAAACTTTCTCAAATATGAGTTGGCTGAGTAATTGAGGTTTTGCTTCTGGAATATCTATCCTGTTCCATTGGTCGATATGGCTGTTCTTGTACCAAAACCAGGCCGGTTTGATTGTTGTAGCTTTATAATAAAGTTTAAAGTCTAGGAGTGTGCTATGTCCTGATTTGCTTTTTGTTTTTTTGTTTGTTTGTTTTTTGCTGAGAATTGTTTTGGCTATTATGGTCTTTTATGTTTCCATATGAATTTCTGCTTTGTCATTTCGAGTTCTGTGAAGAATGATGTTTGTCATTTAATGGGCATTATGTTGAATCTGTAGATTTGGTAGAATGGACATCTTAACAATGTTGATTCATTCAATCCATGAGCATGGAATATTTTTCCATTTGTTGTGTCTTTGAATTCTTTGAGCAGTATTTTTTAGCTTTCATTGTATAGGTCTTTTACTTCTCTGGTTAAGAAGATGCCAAGGTATTTCTTTCTTTTCTTTTCTTTTCTTTTTTTGTGGAGATTGTGAATGGGATTGTGATTTTTATTTAGTTTTCTGCTATTTGTTGTCAGTGTATAAGAATGTGACTGTCTTTTGCATGTTCATTTTGTGCCCAGAGATTTTGCCAAAGTCCTTTATCAGTGCAAGGAGATTTTTGACAGATTCTCTTGGATTTTCAAGGTATAGAATCATATAGTCAAAGAATGATAATTTAACTTCCGCTTTTCCTATATGGACACCGCTGATTTATTTCTATTGTCAGATTGCTTTAGCTAGGACTTTCACCATGTTGAACAGACGGGGTGAAGATGGGCAGTCTTATCTTGTTCTAGTTTTCAGGGGAAATGCTTCTAGTTTCTATCATTTTAGCAATATATTGACTATGGATTTATCATAGAAGGTTCTTAATATTTCAAGGTATTTTCTCCCTACATCTAGATGTTCAAGGGTTTTTTATCAAGAAGGAATACTGGATTTTATAAAAACAGTTTCTGCATCTAATTATAAAATCATGTGGTTCTTGTTTTAACATCTGTTGATGTATTTAATCACATTTATGATCTTGTGGATGCAGAACCAGTCCTGCATTTTGGGGATCGAGCCTACTTGGTCATGGTAGATAATTTCTGAGATGTGTTGTTGGATCTGATTTGCAAGAATAGTGTTGAGAATTTTTGCATCTATGTTCATCAGAGATATTGGCCTGTAGTTCCCTTTCTCTTTGTTGGACCTTTACTTGGTTTGGGTATCAATATGATTTTAGTTTCATAAAATGGCTTGGGAAGAGTTCTGTTTTTTTTTTATTGCCTAGAATACTTTCAATAGGATTGGTATTAGCTCCTCCTTGTATATTTTGTAGAATTCCACTGGAAATCTGTCTGATCCAGGGTCCTCCCCATCCCCCACCCCGGTAATTTTCTTATAACAAAGTCTATTTCCTGGGTTGTTATTGGTCTATTTATGGTGCCAGTTTTTTCTTCTTTCAACCTTGGGAAGTTGTGTGATATCAAAAAGTCCTCCGTTTTATTTAGGTTTTGGAGTTTGTTTCCGTATATGCGTGCAGAGTAATCTCTGATAATCTTTCATATTTCTTCATGGTCAGTTGTGTCTATTTGGGTTTTCTCTCTCTTTTTCTTGGTCAATTTGGATAGAGGTACATTAATCTTGTTTATTCTTTCAATCCTTTTCAGTATTTCAATCTTATGAAATTTGTTTATTCTTCACTATGGCCAAGGATGTGTTTGATCTTGGAGTACATTCCATGTGGTAATGAATAGAATGTATATTCCATAGTTGTTGGGTAGAGGGTTATGAAGGTATCTGCTACTTCTGCGCTCATTTGTGGTCTTGTGAAGTACATGGTCTTTCTTTTGTTTCTTTTTTCTTCTGTGCACAGCACCTTTTTAAGCATCTCCTGTAGAACTGCTTTGGAGGCAGCATATTCTCTTAGAGACTGGATGTTGGGGAAGAATTCTAATTCTCCATTGCTGACAAAGTTTAGCTTGGCTGGGTAGGAAATTCTTGGTTGAAATTGGTTCTCTCTGAGAACATTAAAGATTGGAATTCAATCCCTCTTTGCATGTAGTATTTCTACAGATAAGTCTGCAGTGATTCTGATTGGTTCTCCCCAGTAGATAGTCTGACCTTTTTCTCTTGCTGTCTTTAGGATTTTTTTTTTTATGCCTACTTTGTTTAGGCAAAATTCTATGTGTCTAGGGGTCAGTCTTCTCCTAAGACCTCTTGCAGGGGTTCTCTGAATTGCTTATGCGTGTATACTCATCACTCTGGCCAGATAGGAAAATTTTCTTGAATGACCTCATGGAATGTTTGTTCCAAGGTTTTTCCCATATCTCCGTCTACTTCAGGTACTCTGCTCAGATGTAGGTTTGACTGTTTGATAAAATTGTACGTCTCTTGGAAAGTTTCTTCTTTCTTAAGTTTTTTTTTCTATATTTCAATAATTTAGGCTAATTCCATATTGTGGTTTACAAACTCAGAGATTCTTGCTTCTGCTTGGTCAATTCTGCTTCTGATGCTTCTCAATTTGCTATTAATTTTTTGGATGGAGTTCTTTTTTTCAGCTATTTCTAAATATGCTTTCTTGATTCTATTCAACTCCATTGCAGCTTCATTTAGTTTTAGCCTTTGCATTTCTTGCTTCTTATTCATTTTTTCCAATGAGTCTCTGATCTCTGTAAGTACGTTCTGGGTACTGTCATTCTTGGAGATCGTCATTGTTTATGTTCTGGTAGTGATTTTTTCAGGCACTGACTCTTTGTTGGAGCTCTAAAGGTTGCCAGTGATTTTTCATTCTGTTTTCTTCATTTGTGCCAGTTCTCTTATCTTTCTCTTTAATTCTGTTCCTCAGTTTAAAATGGAGAAGCAAACACTTCTGATATTTGCTCTACCTTCTGTCCTTCTCTGAGCCAGGGCTCCAGATTTGCTCAATTATCAAATGGGTTGGAGTGGGGAGCTGTGCTATGTCTTTACAATTTTGAGCACTTATCAAGGAGGAGGGGACACATGAATTCAGAATTTACCAGTAGGGCACAATGCTTGCTATCTGTTAAATGGGCCAACTGGGACTTGCTCTCTGTCTCCGCACAATATGACCTTACGGTTGTTATGCTTATATATCCCCTGAGTTCAAGATAGGATATAAGAGAAAAAAAAAGAGAGAGAAGAAAGAATGTAAAAACAAAATGAAGAAAAAAGAGAAAGAAACATAGAAAGAACAAAGAAAGAGAAGAAGCAGAAAAGAAAAGAGAAAACTAAGAGAAAAAGCAAGAATGAAAGGAGAAAACTAACAAACAAATGAGACAAACAAGCAACAAAAAATATCAAAAAGAGAAAAATAAAAAAACAAAACCCCAGGAACCCATTGGTAGAGATTTCTCAGCTTTAGTATATCTCCTAGGGGCAGAGGGAGTTTTCTTTTGTGGTGGGTTCTGCAACTGCAGGTCTGTTACTGCAGGTTCCCTCTTAGTTGTTGAAATTGGAGATGTCCAAAATCTTCATCCTCTGCTGCCAGCAATTAACAGCCATCATGTGTCTGTGGGGGTTGGGGGGAGGTATAGGTAGACTCAGTGTCTCCTGTGTTTTCTCTCCCTTCCTTCCTCTTCTTGCATGGTCACAGCTCCAGTTTGTGTTGGGGGAATGGGACCTCTGGCCTCTACCCTGCCCTCATGATCTCTTTTGCTTATTCCTATAGGCAGGTGGTGGGGGTCTGCTAGGAACTCACCAGATTTCTTCTTGGTCTGATCCACTGTATGCATCTATTGCCTAGCAGTTGACTCAGGGCAGGGGGGTGAATCATCTGGGGCTCCACATTCACTGTTAACCACCAGGGCTTGTTCACTGTGGTGAAGCTCTCTGAGTTCATGGAGAGCAGCACCAAAGCAATGCAGAGATCACCCCCTGGTCTTAAAATACAGATCTGCTGTTCCATGGAGACTGCCCTGGAGCACTTCTGTGCCCAGGCTTTAGAGTGGCTGTTCAGTTTTTCTACAGAATGCTGTTCCTGCAACAAATGGGATCAAGAAAGATAGGACCTGCCCCAGCAAGTACCACAGTCTCTGGATCTCAGGTCCCGGTGGCAGGACCATGCAGACTAGTCTGGAACTGGAAGCCGTGGCAGCAAGTCCAGGTTTAGGATGACCTCTCCCGAAACTGCTTCTTCAAGACTCTGCCTCTGTCTCCCTTACTGTGCTCCCTCCACAGCCCTCACTGCCAGTGTCTGGCCTGGTGCTGCAGTGGTGGGAATGACAGTCGCTCTGGCAGCTTCTTCCTGGAAAAAGCTTTGTTGATTTTAGAAGATGGCTTTCATGGCCAGGCCATGTTTCCTGACTTTGGCCCCCTCTCCTACCTTGGGGAGGTGAATTTCTTTCTCTAATGTACTTTCTAAATAAACTATATTTTCTAATCTAAAAACAAAAAGATGGTGTTCAGCTTCTGTACTCTGGGAAGCTGTAGACTCCCAGAAGAGTGGCTGAAGCACCAGTTGTTTTGCCAGGAGATCCCTGGCCACTTGCTCCTGAGAACCCACTCAGTCAGTCACTCAGATGCCCACTTACACACAGACTCACATTCAAATTAGTCCATACACTCACTCACTCACACAGGGACTCGTGCAGTCCAGCAGGCTACACTGACCTCATCTGTGCTCTATTCTAAAATAAACTGTAAAATTCACTCCAACTTGTAGAAAATATAGCTTTGAGAACTGGCTGACACTCCAAGTGCCAAATATTAGCTGCCTTTCTTGAAAGAGTCTTCAAACTGCTGTTGTATCTTCTGTTCTCTCTGTTTTTCTCTTCTTTTTATAAAGAAATACAACGTTTTATAAAAGTTATTGATTGATAAACACAAAAATACACTATCAATTTAAATAAGCCATATTTTTTCTGTGGATAATAAGTATAAAAAATCTAATTTAGTTTCAAAAAATCTGTCATGTTTATGTCTTCCCAAAAGAAACCACAAAGATATAACATTTGGTATCAATAAATTATATTCTTAGTGAAGCCTCTCTCCATTCATCTTACTCCCTGTACTTAGAAATCTAGTTTTTATATGAATATGTGCAGTCTTACCTGTGAATCTGTTTTATTGATTGAATTATAGTGCTATAGCAAGCCTGAGAGCACACATAGGCTAAACTTATTTTGCTAACGATGTTTTTAAGATTACAGACATTAAATGACCACCCAAGACTGCTTTTAAAACTGTGATTTGTGGGTGTCTGCAGATTCTCAAGTAAGTAAGAAGAGACTGTATTACACCACAGATGTTTTCACCCCTTCCCCTCTCCACCCTTTTGCAGATAACACACTCTGGAGGAATCATGGATTCAAAAGATGAGTTAAAAATGTTGAACAACCCTGTGACCTTCTAAAGTGTAGTTCTTTAGCTCTAGAAACATTAGTTTTCCAACTTCTAAAGTGAGAAGGATTATGCATAACACAAATAGAGCAAAGGTTAGACTCAATAATTTACATGACAGTCCAAGACAATGCCCAGAAAACAAGGCACCAATAAATGTGACTCTAATTCATTTTCTTGCAATGGCTTCAAAAATCCAAATATTATGCATGGCGTTTTTGCAATAAAGAAAACATTTTATTTAAATACTTTTCATTTAACATCAGTTCTTCTTAAAAATTTTTCTGGGTTCCTATATTTTTATTTATTTATTAATTCAAATGTTAGATTCAGGGGATACACATGCATATTCTTTACATGGACAATTGTGTGGTGGTGAGGATTATGTCTCAGGTGAGTGAACATTGTGCCCCATAGGTAGCTTCTGAAACCTATGCTTTCCCTCCACTCACCCCTTATTGGTGTCCCCCTCATGTCTATTATTTTCATCTTTGTGATTATTTAACTCCCACACATGAGTGAGAATGTGCAGTGTTTGGTTTTCTGTTTCTGAGTCAGTTTGCTTAGAATAATGATCTCCAGCTCCATGTTGCAGCAAAGAATATGGTTTCATTCTTTTTTTTAAGGTTGGATAGTATTCTATGGTGTATACATACCACATTTTCATTATCCAGTCATCAGTTGATGGGCATTTAGGTTGATTTCCTCATCTTTGCAATCGTGAATTGGACTGTGATGTGCATGCAGGTGCTGACGTGCTTTTTATATAAAGATCTCTGTTCCTTTGGGTACCTAGTAGTGGGGTTGCTTAATCAAATAGTAGATCTACTTTTAGTTGTGTGAGAAATCTTCATAGAGGTTGTGGTAATTTACACACCCACCAAGGGTGTATAATTGTTCACTTTTTTTGCAACTGTGCTAGCTTCTATTGTTTTTTGGGTTTTTTTTTGACTTGGAGTCTCACTCTTGTTTCCCAGGCTGGAGTGCAGTGGCACACTTATGGCCACTGTAACCTTGACCTGCTAGACTCCAGGCAATTCTTCCACCTCAGCCTTCCAAGTTAACTGGAACTACAGACACATGTCACCATGCTCGACTAGTTTTTGTGATTTATTGTAGAGTCGAGGTCTCACCAAGTTGCCCAGGCTGGTCTTGAACCCCCAGCTCAGGTAATCCTCTTGCCTTGGCCTCCCAAAGTGCTGGGATTACAGGTTGAGCCACCCACACCTGGCCACTGATTTTTATTAATGGCCATTCTGACCGGTGTAAGGTGGTATCTCATTGTGGTTTGAATTTGTGTTTCCCTGATGATGAGTGACACTGAACATTTTCTCATATGTTCGTTGACATTTGCATATTTTCTTTTGAGAGATGTCTGTTCACGTTGATTGCTCACTTTTTAATGGGTTATTTGCTTTTTTTTTGCTGATTTGTTTGAGTTCTTAGTAGATTCTGAATATTAGTCCTTTATCAGAAGTATAGTTTGCAAATATCTTCTTCCATTCTTAGGTTGCCTATTTGTTCTCTTGATTTTTTTTTATTTTGCAGAAGCTGTTTCATTTCATTAAGTCCTACTTGCTTATTTTTGCTTTAGTTGCATTTGTTTTGGGTGTTTTAACCATAATTTTTTTGCCTAGGCTGGTGTTTAGAAGAGTTTTTTCTATGTTTTCTTCCAATATTTTTATAGTTTCAGGTCTGATATTTAAGTCTTTAATCTATCTTGTGTTAATTTTTGTATATGAAGTTTCATTTTCCCAGCATGTAGCTATTCAATTTTCCCAGTAACATTTATTGAAGAGTATCCTTTCACTGGTGAATGCTTTTGACTGCATTGTCAAAGATCAGCTGGTTGTAGGTATTTGGGTTTATTTCTGGATTCTCTATTCTGTTCCACTTGTCCATGTGTCTAATCTTGTACCACTACCATTCTGCTTTGGTTACTACAACCTTGTAGTGTAATTTGAAGTCAGATAATCTAATGCCTCCAGTTTTGTTCTTTTTGGTTAGATTTGCTTTGGCTATTCTAGCTTCTTCTTCTTTTTTTTTTTGGTTCCCTATGAATTTTAGGATTCTTTTTCAAATTCTTTGAAAAATGATGTTGGTAGTTTGAGAGGAACTGCATTGAATCTGTAGATTACCTTTGGTAATATCATTTTAGTAATATTGATTCTTCCAATTCATGAGCTTGGAATGTTTCTCCCAAGTTCACTTGCGTCTTGTGCAATTTCTTTCACCAGAATTTTATAGTTCTCCTTGTAGGAATTTTTCACTTCCTTGGTTAGATATATCCTTAGGTATTTTAGCTTTGAGGCTGCTATTGTAAATGTAATTGAATTCTTGATTAGATTCTCAGCTTGGTTGCTACTGGTGTATGCAGTGCTACTGATTTGTGTGTGTTGATTTTGCATCCTGAAACTTTATTTCATTTATTTATCAAGTTCAGAAGTCTTTTGTTCATTATTTAGGACTCCCTTGAATATTTCTCATTAAGCCTGTTTACTGGTGACAAATTCCTTCCGTGTTTGCTTGTCTGTGAAGGACTTAATTTCTCCTTGATCTATGAAACTTAGTTTTGTGGGATACGAAATCCTTGGCTGACAGTTATTCTGCTTGAGGCAATTGAAGACGGTGTCCCTGCTCTTAAAATTATTTTCTTCTCACTGAGTTTGCATATCTGGATTATTATGTTTCCTGGGATGACCATTTTGCAATGAATCTTCTGGGGGTTATTTGGGGCTTCTCGTATCTGAATGTTTAGATATCTGACAGGGCTAGGGAAGTTCTCCTTCATTATTTCCTCAAAAAGGTTTTCAAACCTGCTGTTTTCTCTTCTTCCTCAGGAACATCTGTGGTTTTTAGGTTTGACTGTTTTACATAATTCCACATTTCTTGGTGACTATGTTCCATTCTCTTTATTCTTTTTTCTTTATTGTTTTCTGATTGGGTTAATTCAAATGGCTTGTCTCATTGGTTAGGATTCCTTGCTGAGGAGTTGATGTGATCTTTTAGGGGTGTTGGAAAACTGTATTTTTCATATTTTCAGAATTATTTTTCTGTGTCACTCTCATTTGGGTAAATAATTGCTTCTTATTTGAGGTTGGCAGGAGGCTGACACAAGCACTGTAGGGTTTTCTTGGTAATAGATAGCACTGGTGTGGTGAGTTTCTCAACTGCCACATGTGACAGTCCTGTGTTATGTCGCTGCACTGGCTCACAGCATCTTGAGTGGCTGGAGCGGCTTGGAAAGTGTTGTCACCTGATATGTGAGATCTGACTTGACCCAGAACTGAGGTATTATATCAGATGTGGTGTGGGCTGTAACGTTGACCTTCAGTCAAGAGGTGGCACTTGTAGAAGAAAGGTAGCTGTGAAGGTGGCTATAGGGTTTCTCCTTGGTGAGTGTTGCCCAGCCAACCTAGGCTGAGGGCAGGGCTTGGAAATACTAAGTAGCTTGGCTCTGAAATTATTTTATTAAACTGCTTTATAAAATGGTAGTCAAGCAGAGACTTAAACTAAAATATAGACATTTTTGAAGTCGAGGCACATGGAAAATATGTAGGTCTAAAATTCATAGGAATGGATGACTACATGATTGAGACCAAAATGTGAGAAGTCTCCATGGTGCTGAGACCAAAAATTCAGTACCGTGCTATAATTCTGGACAAGTGCTTTTGTTTGTTTGTTTGTTTGTTCTTGTGGCTAAATAAAACTCCTATGCCATACATTTTCCCCTGTTCTGCTCACATCAAACATCTCTTTAATCAGAGATGAGAATCAGGGATTGTTCCTTGTTTGTTCAATGTTTCATACTTAATAACCTGCATCTTGAAAAGTGAGTATGCTGTATGGAGATGTGTATTCTGCTCTTGAGATAACTAGAGAACTGTTGGTACAAATCAAAACATGCACATTTGTTAATATAAATTACTTTACTGCACTATAAACTGAAATTCCCCAGCTTAAAATGTTAATTTATGATAAAATCTAAACATTAACTCACATGCTATGTAGAGATAAGAAACAACTTAGAGCCTAAGGCATGGGGGAAACCTTGATAAAACAGCATTTAAAACAATTTCATGATTTCTGAATCTACAAGAAACTCAAACATGCTGAAAGGAAAAAAAAAGTGGGCAAAATATATGAATAGACACTTCTCGAAAGAAGTCATACAAGGAGCCAACAGATACATGAAAAAATGCTCAGCCTTACTAATTATCAAAGAAATGCAAATCAAAACCACACTGAGATACCACCTAACTCCAGGCAGAATGGCCATCATTAATAACTCAAAAAACAACAGATGCTGGTGAGGATGTGGAGAGAAGGGAACACTTCTACACTGTTGGTGGGAGTGGAAACCAGTATGGCCTCTATGGAAAACAGTGTGGTGATTCCTAAAAATTGACCTTCCATACGACCCAGCAATCCCTATTCTGGGACTATACCTGGAGGAACTAAAATTATTCTATGAAAAATATACCTGCATGCACATGTTTATCACAGCATTATTCACAATAGCAAAAACATGGAACCAACTGTGATAACAATCTAAAGTATACTTGATTAAAAAAATGGGGCACATATACACAATAGAGTATAATGCAGCCATAAAGAAGGACAACATCAAGAACTTTGCAGCAACTTGAATAGATTTAGAGTCTATAATACTCAGTGATTCATCACAGAAACTAAGAACTGAGTACCACATGCTCTCACTCATAAGCGGACCCTGAACATTAATCATAATACTATAAAGGGATTGGCAGTAGCAGAATTGTCAGGGGAGGGAGGAAAGGGGCACATAACAACCATAAGGGTACCTGACCTCAAACCAGGCTAAGTGGGGACCAAAGGGAGGCACAAACTTGACTTGTATAATAACCACTTATCCACCTAATCCTGAACTTTACTTCACATCTTTAAAATAAAAATTTTATAGACAGGCAATCTGAAATAACAAATATCTAATTTGCAACTTGTTTATTCATATGAATACTGGGCTGAACACCAAGAATTCAGAATTTCTTTTATGTTTTCTTGTCACCTGTGTTAGTTGTCTAGGACTGCAGTAGAAAAATAACAAAAATTGATTTTGTGAAAAAATAAAAATTTACTGTCTGCAGTTCTGGGTACCAGAAGTTCAAGATCTAAGTACCAGCAGGAATGATCTCTTCTGGAATTAATTTCCACAACATATTTTCCCTGTGGTCATGTCTGTGTCCAAATTTCCCCTTTTTATGAAGATACTGGACATACTGGATTAGGTACAAAGCCTACTCCAGTATGATCTCATGCTATCTTAACTAGTTTCATCTGCAAAGATCCTATTTTTAAATACGGTTACATTCTTAGGTCCTGGAGTTTAATCCTTTAATATATGAATTTTGTGAAAGAACACAATTCTACCTCTTAACGTTCTGCTTTCCAACCCTGCAAAATTCATGTCCTTCTTGAAAGAACTTAGGCGCCAGTGACAGCTCCACACCCGTTAAAGACCAAGAGACTTATTAAAGCCGTGGCTACAGGGGAGAAAGGAAAAGGGTCTGTGGCCGCGGGGTTGGGGAGGGAGAGAGAGAAGGGGAGAGAGAGAGAGAGAGAGAGAGAGAGAGAGAGAGAGAGAGAGAGAGAGAGAGAGAGAGAGAGGGAGGGAGAGAGTGAGAGAAAGAGAGAGACAGAGAGAAAGAGAGGGGGAGAGAGGATGAGGGAGAGAGTTGCAGGGAGAGGGCTGTATTTATTAGCCTGACAGGGGCTGGAAGGGGCTGTGCTAGGTTCTTATTGGAGGAGCGGCATGGGAGCAGGGTGGGCAGATGCTGTGTTATAGTCCTATTGGACGTATAACAAAGCTAGCTACGTCATGGGAAATGATTGGAGGCTTGCAGGTTTGAACTTCGCCCGCGAGGAAAATCGTGCATGAAGAAGCCGAACCTAGGCCCTCTGTTGTCTAGTGTGGCTTTACCATGTTCCGCGCCCTTTTGGGAGCCGCCCCTCTGGCTATTTCCTGTACCCTTCACTTCTCACATGCAAAATACATTCATTCCATCTCAACATTTCCAAAAATTTTAACTCATTCCAGTATCAACTGAAAGCTCAAAATCTTATCTAAATATATTGAAGAGCAGATATGAGTGATACTTGAGATATAAGTTACTCTGAGGCAATATTACACTCCAGGTATAATCTGCTTCTGTACACAATGGTGGGGCAGGAACGAGATAAAAATTTCTATTACAAAAGAGAGAGATCTCAAGCAAAAAGTAAATCATGGGTGTCAAGCAAGTCCAAAATATAGTGGAGTAAATTGCATTAGGATTTAAGGCCTGTGAATAATCTTCTTTGACTCCATTCTCATGCTCCAAGTCTGCTAGAGTGGTGGCCATACCCTTTTGGCCCTGGGCAGTGACCACACCCCTTCATCTTGAACTTGGTATGGCAGTGACCCTGATGACAGTGACTACTTCTACCAATCCCAAAAGTAATTTTTCCTTTAGTTTATCCCTTTTCTGCCCCTTTCGATCTAAGCAAGTTTCCAGTGTTCCTGCTGGCATAACATTCTCAAAAACCTTGTTGGCCTCCTGTGCAATTCATGGGAATCAAAATCATTAGATAAAAGTGAATACTTCCTGTACAATCACATCTCTATTTCTGGCTTTTGCTGAGGTAGTTTATTGGGTACATGAATCACACAGCTCATCTCTTTAGTAAATGGTTGTTCAGCCACACCCTTGGCTCTGTTTCCAGAGTATGTTGACTGGATAGGTTGAGAATCTTCCAAATTATTAAATGCCAGTTCCTATTTACTTAGCATTTTCTTATTCAATCTATTTCTCTCCTCTTGCATTTTACCATAAGCAGCAAAGAAAAACTAGGCCGCACCTGCAACACTTTGCTTAGAAATCTCCTCAGCTAAATATCCAAGTTCATCACTTTCGCAATCTACAATCCACAAAATATTACAGTGCAATATAACTAAGTTCTCTACCACATTACATATGTAAGTTCTTAAATAATCTTTTTATAATACCTCCAAGCATTATGTAACCTACTGGTCTGTGAATTTGTTGGTTTCTGTTTTATTCTGGCTTTGTCAAGGAACACTAAATATTTCAATAGGTGTAACTGGAAGTAAACGGAAGGATGACACCAGATTCTATGATAGCTAGAAGTTAATGGAAGGATAACATTGGATTCTATGATATTCTGGCAACAATAAATAGACACACAAAAAAAGAAGTTTTCTAAGTCTGAGAGAGACTTGTGTTGTGAAACAATCCGTTATCAAGAAAGACTGAAATATGGAGTATTTAATCAAAATGAACTTCTTAAAATAAATAAATATGTATTTATTTAAAATAAATAATCCTGTAGGCATTTTTAAAAGTTTTTTCATGATGAGCCTGAGTCAATGTGTGTCGCATAAGTGAATTCAGTTTTGACATTTGGAAAATGTGGAGAAGAAAGTCATATAAATCACTGACATAGAATTCATTATAACACTAACTACTTTAGTTATTAATTGAGTTGTGGTCATATCTGCCCTAGTGTATGCCAACAGTAACTGTATTTAATTATTAAAAAATACACCACAGGAATTAAATTAATTAATATTTTTTTCTCTACTAGCCATAGCTAATTTTGGTACTGGAAAATGACAAATACCTACAAAATATGGAAGTGGCTTTGGAATTGAGTAATGGATGGAGTCTAGAAGAGTTTTGTTTGTTTGTTTGTTTGTTTGTTGAGTTAGAGGCTCACTCTGTCATCCAGACTGGAGTGCAGTTGCCGCTTCCAGTCACTGCAGCCTCAACCTACAGGGCTCCAGCAATCCTTCCACCTCAGTTGTCCAAGTAGCTGGAACTACAGGCACGCACTACCACGCCCAGCTAATTTTTGATTTATTGTAGAGATGAGGTCTTGTCAAGTTGCCCAGGCAGGTCTCAAACCCTCGGGCTCAGGCAATCCACTCACCTCGGCCTCCCAAAGCGCTGGGATTACAGGTTGAGCCACCAAGCCCGGCCAGAGTCTAGAAGAGTTTTGAACAGCTGATTAAAAAGCCTAGATTTCCTTGAGAAGATTCTTAGAAGTATGAATGTAATAAATGATTCTGATGAGAACTCAGACAAAAATAATGAACATGTTATTGGAAATGGAGGAAAGGCAATTTTTTTTACTCATATGCATGTTGAAGTGTTTTGGCAATGTTTACTCATGTGTAAAAATTATTTTGAAATGCATCAAAAATAATATAGTTTGATAAATGGATAGTGGGCTTTAGAGATGGCAACTTGATAAAATAAGCATGGTAAAATGTTAAAAGGAGTCTAGATAATGGATTTGTGGGTATTGTATCTAAAATGCTTTCAACTTTTTAGTATTCAAGTATTATTATTTTTTTAAATGTTGAAAAAATAAACGGTATTACTTGCTCTATTAATATTGATTCAGATATAGTTTGGTTAATGATTGTCTAAATTCTATGAATTTTATAAAATAGCTTCATTCAACTTTAAAAATAGAAGTTGAGTTTAATTTTTTTTGCCAGGGATTTGATAGATGGAGAGGAGAATTGCTCTTCCAAAAAGATCATAGACATTATAAAAAGAAAGAGTGCACACACAATGTTATTGGTAGGAGTTGTTTATAAGAAACAAGAAAGAACAATTTCTCTAGAGCTCAGATATAAAAGCTGGTTTTTGATTGTTTCAATTTATCTTAGCCCAAGGCCATATTGATAAGAGAACCCAAAGAAGATCTGAGTCTTTGGGAAGATAACTAATTGGAAATAATTGGGTAAATTAGGCAATCACAAAAACATGAAAAAATACCAAAAGAAAGTTGGCATTTGCTTTTCCACTTGTGAGAAAAAACCAAAAGCAGTTATAAGTAGGATTCATAGTCCTGAAAGTTATGATAATGTATAAAATGTACCTAAGAAACTATATATACAATAGAAATAACAAATAATATTATCTTATTGTAAAAAATATCCAGAAGATTCTTATGGGCTCTTTAAAGAAATTTTATTCTAATTTATTATCACTTCCTCAATTGAAAGAATTTTTTTGATCAACTATCAGAATGACAGAGTGAGAAACTCAGTTAAAATTGCTCTACTTTGAAAATAAAATATATATATATATGTGGGCACTATAAACAATGTCAACCATTTTAGAACACTGGCATTTATTCAATGCCAAAGAACAAACAGAAAATTGTCTACCAAAGAGAAATTACTGAATCTTGGTAATACATAAGGTCAATGTGTTTTAACTTGGAGTTTTCACCATTCCCCTTCCTTTCCAGCTCAGTGGTGACATAGCCAAAAACAGGCAGTATTGCAGACAGTGGAGGGATATGACTGTTTTTGAAGTTCCATTGGAAGCACAATCGCAAAGGCACAGTTTTTTCTTCCTTAACTTGCTGCTCTCTGGAATATATCTCTTGGTGGCTATATTGTTTACTCAGTGGTCAGCTTAATTGGGGCAGAAAGCTGTACCCTCCTCCAAAACTTTATTATCTAACAGTATCAAACTGCTGGCTCAAGCTCAGATGCCTATGGTTGCATTTTCAGATGAAGAAAAAAACCTAGAGTAGAACCATAGAAAATTTTGAAGTGCTCCAATATATTCCTGGGAATCTAATGGGTGGTACGTATGCCCAGGAAAGATCTAGAAAAGAAGAGTCTTCAATTACTCAACTTTGGTTAGTCTGTGTAAGAAGGAAGTGGGAGCGAAGAATGTCTTGTTAACTGAAATTTAAAGGTTTTCTTTCACACAAATCTACTTGACAAAGAATGAAAACCTAACAGGTACAGCATTGAAGGCAATTTTCTAACCACTTGTTTCTGACTACTAAATTTAAGTAAAATAGATGTGACACCAAGGATGTTAGGCTTAACTATAAAAATATAAATTATAGGCAGAAAAACTAGCAGCAAATTCACTCTCTTCACACTTCAGAGAATGTATAATCTACAAAATTACTTTAGGAAAGTGCTAAAATAAGTCAATGGTAAAAAGAAAAACAATTATTACCACAATCAAAACCAATAAACAAACTGGTGACAACAAAACTTGAAAGGTAGAGAAATCGAAAGTAGAAAATAAAATATTTTTCAATAAAAATGTAAAGAAACAGAAAAGTATGCTTATACACAGAGGAAAGAAAAACAACAAATAGAAAATGTTCTTAAGGAGGATCACATTTTTAACCTAGTAAACAAAGTCTTTAAATAAGTTGTTATAATTATGTTGAAATAGCTAAAGTAAACTATGCCTAAGTAATTAAGAGAAAGGATAACAATAATGTCATACGAAATTAAGAATATCAATAAAGATGTAAGAATATAATTCAGTCACAAGATATTGGAATAGCGATTAATAGAGATTATCAGTCAGAGGGGTACAAGAAAAATAATGGAGAATAATGAGCAGAGCTTAGAGACCTGGGATACACCACCAAGCATAACTAGTTTCTCACAATAGAAGTTCCAGTAAGAGAAGAGAAAGAAAAAAAAGGGAGGGGGGAGGAACGTATTTGAATAATGACTAAAATGTTCAAAAATTTGATGAAAAAAGTTAATCTACACATCCAAGAAGCTCAATAAACTCTAATAGAACAAACTCAAAGAAAGCTGCACATATGCATAATAATGAAATTGAAAACACACAAGGATAAAATATTGAAAGCGAAAAAGGACTATGATGTACAAAAGGTCTTTGTAAAGTTAATTGCTGACTTTCCATTAGACAACATGAAGACCAGAAGATACTGGAATGATGCCATCAAATTATAAGATTGTCAACCAAAAATTCAATTTCCAGATAAAATTCCTTCAAAAAATAAAGGTGAAATTAAAGCATTTTCAGATGAATAAAGTCTGAGAGAATTTGTCAGGAAAGTTGTATAGGAATTGTTTTATAAGAAATACTAAAGTGAGCTCTTCAGGTTGAAGTGAAAGAATAGTAGAGGGCGACTTTAATTCACAGAAAAATAATGAGCAACTCTAATGGTAAGTACACAAAGCTTATGAAAGACAATGAAATATTTTTTTTTAGTCTGAGACATTTTTATTTTCCTATGTACTTTAAAGTGATCTGCATTAAGCACTAATTATATTAATATGCACTAATTATATTAATATGCAATTTGTATTACAATCTCAGTACAAAGGAGTGGGGTGGGAATAAGGATATATTGAAGAAAAGTTCTTGCATACAAATTAAGTTTGCACTAATATGATAGATTAATTTAAAGTCTTTGCATAGTAAATGTAATATTTGGGCTTCCTCAGGGACATTTTCTATTTTTCCTATGTGTGGGCTATACTTTCTAATTTTCTTGCATGCTTTATAATTTTTTGTTTAAAACTGGACATGATGAACATTGAAATATGACAACTATGAAAATCATACCATCCTCCTTCCCCAGAATTTCCTGGTACTGCTTTTTGTAATGGTTGAATATTTGTTTAGTGGCTTTTCTAAACTAATTTTCTGAAGTATGTATTCTTTGTCAATGAAGCCACTACAGCTTATTAGTGAGCTAGTGATCAAACATACTGTAGATGGGCTCTGTGTGTTTGTGGACCTGTTCTTCAACATTTAGTCAATCTGTTTTCAATTCTTCCTTAGTCTCCACTTTCTGATTGTTCAGATGCGGAAGAACAGAGAAGTTTGGGGCCCTCTCCTATCTTTTCTGAATACGCACACAGCCCTTGGCATGTTCCTGGTTTGTACATTATCATAACTATGTTGGAGTATTTCAAAACTCTTACTGCTCAAGGAATCTGATTTTACAGACTTTCCTCTCAAGCTGTTTTGGTTAGTCTATTGTTTACTACAGCTGCTGTTTGTGGGCACATGCAGCAATGACTATTCCTTTGCCTGTAAATATTTTCAACAAATCTTCTCCAGGGCATCAGATTAGGGGAGCTCTGGGTAAGGAGAGATAAAAGCAAGGTCTTTGAGGTAGTTTACCATGGAGACACCAGACAAGTAAAAACAAAAAACCACAATTCTTTGCAAATAAAATTTATTATGCTCATTACAAGACTAGTACCCATACTAGAAATGAAGAACATTATTTTCAGGGCCACCACCAAGTTGGAGAATAGGATACAGCAGCAGGGTAAGATAAAGTACCACAAAATGTTTTGATCTTATCAAGACATGGCTGTTCTATTTTATCCTGATTAATTGTTCTTCTGTTTGCTGCAAGCTGTTGATTAGTAAACAGAGTTTTGAAAATGTTAATTCTGACAGTTTCTGCCAAATTTTCATTGCTTTTATGCAGGGACAAGCTATTGTTGTTTTGTACTCAGACATTTTTATTGACATCACTCACCAATGTGACACAAGGAAACAAGGACTAAAATTATTTTTTTATGTGAACAAATTAAAATAGTGCAATAGATTTTTTTTCTCAAGGTTTTTAACAATTTCTAAATATTTTATGGCTGGTTTAATAGATGAATAATTTAATAACTGAAATCTTAAAGTAGCATGCTTACTTGTTTATTCACAAATATTTTTTAATACCAAATTCAAAGCAATGTATTTACTTTATTAATTTTAAATTGCCATATATTTATTTTTTCCATGGAATTTTACATTTTGTATGTAAAGAATGATTTTGGATCTTTGAAGTTTATGTTAAGCTAGTAAATCTGACTGTTGATTAGCATATTTGTCACTGGAAAATCCTTTTTCGCCTTCAAAAGCTGTTCAATTGGGCTTTCTTTTCTTTGAAGAATTAGAATAGACAGTTTTTTGTTTTTGTTTTTTGTGTATTTGCAAAGGCTGAAGGTTATTCTTTAAACTGGACTTTACAATAATTAAGCTTAGCTCTTTTTGAAGTGAGATTCTTACTTTTGCTTTTGTTGTGTGTTAGGGGAAACAATTTGTATTGTATTTTTCCAAAACAAAAAATATTGAAAAATATTTTCAAATATAATGGGGTTGCCAAAGTTATGTCTGAAAGGCTTTCAGAATCCTTCACTTTGAAACTGATTCAAGTAGCTATAGCAGCTGCTAGGCAAAAAATTTTTCTCAACATGATGGGCAACATTTATTAAATAGAGAAATATCAATTCAATTTAACCAATATTTGTTGTATGTTTTCTATATATCAGTTAATCTGGTAGACACTTTGGAAATAACAAAAGGAAAAAAAAAATCCCTTTTGTTCAAAGAAACATGTTCTCTGATAGTAGGTGGTGTTATAAAATAATTCAATGCCATAGCAAGGTGGCTATTACAAGTGTTAGAGAAGGTACAATAAACCCCTGGCAGGTGGTTTAAAAAATTATGAATCTTTTCATGTTTACAGCTTTCTTGTTTGTGATTTAGATTTAATCAGACTTTTCTCAAACATTGTATTTATATAATGCTGACATTTTCCATATCTTAAGAATAATAGAAATGTACCTTTACTCAAAACTTTGCACCTTGAATGTTTACGTGCTTTAGGAGGGCACGTGTGTCTAAAATGGGCCAGGACAGGCAAGAAAGGTGGTGTGGCTAGAGTCAAGAGAAAGGGGGAAAAAAGTAGTTGAAAGATTTTAGAATGGTTTGGATCAGGTAAGTGTGAGGGTGATTTTAAATGTTTGCTTCTCTATATCTTTGAAAACAGAACCAATTGGATTTCCTGATGTACACCAGGAAATGGGAAGGAATACTAAGAGTGGGCAGAGTTGAGGTCTGTACTGAGTAACTAACTGTAAAGACAATCTTGCCACCAACAAAGAGGACTGGTGGGGAGAGGTCTGATGGTGACATCAGGAGCTCTTTTTTGGCATGTTAGACTTGGGGCACTTAGATTCTTACTGGAGCTGTCAATTTGACAGTAGGATTTGGAAAGTTAGAATAGAGGGTAGAAGTCCTAGCTGAAAATGTAAGTTTTAGATTCATTAACATATAAATGAATGCAGCCATTAAAGAAATGAATGTGTATAGAATCAAAGAATTCAAAAATTGATTCAAGTAGCATTTACATTTTTAATGTTAAAAGATGAAATAACAGCAAAAGAAAGAGGCTATAATGGAGCTCCCTAAAAGGAAAAAGGAAAGCAGGCCACATGATGTCTTGACTTAAATGAATTTTTAGTTTAAAAAATTTCCTGTTTAAAAAAGGGTTAGTTAAAAAGGTCTCCAAGAGAACTGAGTGATCCTCTCTGTTCAAAGTCGCTGACGGAGAATCAACATCGTATCTAACAATATGGGTATCAGTTGGCTGTAATTTGTGGAGTGATGGAGGTTGTTTTAAGTGCAACTTTGAGGAAAACTGGGAACATAAGTGTGCGAGCAAGAAAATGAGCAGATAATGAAAGGACAGACCAAGAGCGGGAATCCGTTTTTTTTCTTGTTCCTAAACCTTAACACATGATGAGAAAGTAGAAAGTTTTGGAGAAATGCATACTGTAGGTAAAGGTGAACTTTGCTGACATTGTCTTTCTAGAAACTGAGATTTCTCAAGCATGGCTGGTATCAGCCCGTTGTCTACTTGGTGTCTGGTGACCAGGAACCCCCCGCCCCCAGAGTCTCCAGATATCTGCAAGTGGTTAACAAGGAAGTCACATCTACCTGATTGCAACATCTCTAGGGGAGAGAATTTAAGCCGGGGCTCAGGGGGCTACGTTGCCACACTCGTCTAGAGTGCTGGTCCTCTTCCTGGCTGTGGGAATTGATCTCTTTTTTTTTTTTTTTTTTTTGAGTTGGAGTCTCACTCTGTCACCCAGACTGGAGTGCAGTGGCCACTCCCGGCCACCGCAGCCTCGACCTGGGCTCCAGCTATCTTTCCGCCTCAGCCTTCCAAGTAGCTGGAACTACAGGTGCGCGCTATCACCCCCGGCTAATTGTTTTGATTTATTGTAGAGATGAGATCTCGCCAAGTGTGATCTCTTTCTTAACTCTTTTCTTCTTTCACCTATTTGTGTGTTGCAAATCTTTCCATTACTCTGATTCCTGGTTGCCAGAGTGTATCTCTGGCATGCCAGCTCTGGTGGTACTGTGCCCCTCCACAGCCATCCATCCACCCTCACCCTCCGTACCCAGAGAGCAAAAGAGAGGGACGACTCAACAACAATGCAGGTTTATTCCAGGGTGAAGCCCTCCCACTTACAGGCAAAGGGCAATTTACAGGGATTTGGGGAAGGGGTGCTAATTATTTGGTTGTTAAAGAGGGGGTAGTTAAGGAAGAAGTCTTGTGGTTAACTAGCTACTGCTTACCCGAATGCACTCTGCGGTCAGTGCTCAACTGGCAAGTTTCCATCCTGGTTTTGTGTTAGCAGAACGTCAGGGACTATCTATGATGGCATTCCTAAGGCTAATTTTCCTGCCTTTTGATTTTATATAGAGAGAGAAAAAAGATGGTTACAAAAGGAGGGCGCATAGGTGTGGGAAGAGATGCATCATAGGTCATCTGAGGTGGGGGCGTTAAGGTTGGGGTTGAAGTTATGTGGTGCTCTCCTCAGGGTCTCTCCTCAGGGTCAATTCAATACTGCATCCTCGCCAGTAATGAAGGTTATGAAATGTGGATTGTGAATTGTGAATTGGTGAAGTAGAAGGATGTTGTTGCTATGTTTTTCTCTACTAGTTTGAAAAAAGGTTTTTAGTCATCAGCAGACAAAATGGAAGACCGAGTCAATAAGGCAAATTCTAAAAGTGAGTAAGAGAAGGATGAGGAGTAGAGGTTTGGGAAATGGGGATATTTAGGGCATCTAGGTAGAGGAGGATGACCTGGTCCACCGTGAACTCAGCTTGCCATTTGAGTTCTGTTGCCCAGTTTTGAAGTCTATGGGCTGCATCCTGAACTATGCCTGGTTTATTAACAAAAAACAATGTTATTTTTGGAGAGTTAGATAGATAATAGATAGATAGATAGATAGATAGATAGATAGATAGATAGATAGATAGACCCTCTTTTAGCTGTTAGGAGGTTAAGTGCTCTCTTATTTTGGAGCACTACCCCTGCTGATGAATGTAACTGTAAGTGCTTAACCCTGCTAGTAAGAGCAGGAGTTGAATTTACCTGTTGGAATTAACTGTAAAGGAAGGGATTGAAGCTGATAGAGGGATAGAGGGATTTGGATTATTCCAATAATCTGATTATTAGGTAAAATACTGATGTTTGAAGATTGGTTTATTAAAGTACAAATGTCTGATCAATTGGTGGATAGACAGAGATAGGAGGAAGTGCTGTATAGGAAGAAAATTTGGGGGTTGGAAAGACAAAATTCATAGGCAATGAAGACTAACTATGTGCCTTTGTCTTTTGCATATTTTTAAATGGAATATTTACCTGGAAGTGCAGCTCTGGTGAGGGCTTGAAAGCGTATGTTAGTAGGAGAAACTGTGAGTTAAGATTGATTATATAATGATAAGAAGAAATTGGAGTTATTAATAACTATTGAATTGTGAGAGGTTTAGGAATGCATAATTCGGTATGTTTATAAGTTTTTTCCCATGGCATTTCCCATGAAACTATACCCAGTAGGCGGCATTCACAGAGAGGGAGCATGGGAATGGCTTGATAATTTTCTGTGGCAATGGATGGAGGGTCAGAGAATTGTAGAGGGTATGTTTAAGATTTGAGGTGTTGAGACTGGTGGATTTGTGAAGATTAGAGAATGAGTGAGTGAGTGTAGATTGGCAAAGGTTAGGGGAAAGAGTTTCTTCTTCTTTTATTTATTTTTTTTGAGTTGGAGTTCTCACCCTGTTGCCTAGGCTGGAGTGCAGTGGCACGCTCACGGCCACTGCATCCTCAACCTGCTGGACTTAGGTAACTCTTCAGTCTTCCAAGTAGTTGGAGCTACAGGCATGCGCCATAATGCTTGGCTAATTTTTTGGTTTATTGTAGAGACAAAGTCTCATCAAAATGCCCAGGCTGGTCTTGAACCCTTGGATTGGTCTCAGGCAATCCTCTCACCTTGGCCTCCCAAAGTGGTGGGATTATAGATGTAAGCCACCATGCCTGGCCTAGGGGGGAGAATTTCTAAAAAAGGACATGTGAGAGGGTTTAGGGAATGAATGCCAGAGATAAAGAGGTTTGGGAGTTGTGAGTACGGGTTGAGAGGAAATGGGTTTCTAGATTGGAAGTTTAAGGTTTGGGGGGGAGAAAATGGGTTAGGAAAAGCTGTAGTTTTTGAACGAGTAGTCTAAAATAAAGGCATGTACCTGATTGGGTGGATGACCCTTTAAAGGTTTTGGAATGGGTTATTAGGTGATGAAGGTTATTAAGATATTTAATGAAGGTTTGCTTAAAATGCGAGATGTAAATTTGTGCTAGTTTGGGCTTAAGTGACTAGGTTAGCTGTAAACTGCTGTGTTTGGGTTTAGCAGTTAGAATTAAATGGAAGCTGTGTTTTAGGTAAGAATCGGTTTATGAGATTGATGAAAGGAGCCCATCTGTTAAAGGATGATGCAAGTGGAAATGAGATGTATAGGGAAGTTATGGTTAGAATAAGAGGCAAATGTAGGAGAGGGTTGAGCTTTATGGTGTGGCAAGGAGGTTGTAAACTAAAATGCACATTAGGAAGGAGTATTAAGTAATAAGGTTGGGGGAGAAATTATGTAGGTCTTTTGTAACCAAAGATTAGTAATTGTTGAAAGTAGTTGGTCTATTGAGGATTATTATGGGGGTAAAAGGGAAGGTTAGAATGAAGGAGATATAAAAAAAAATGTTGCAGGTGGGGTGTATTCGCTTATGGAAGTAGGAAAGTTTCTGGGCGTTAGAGGATGGAGATTTTTGATTAAAAAAATCTGATAATATAGGCTAAAATGGTTATTATAGCAGTGACTTGGTAGTTTTATCAAAAGAACCTATATATATATGGAGTTATTAGGGGCCCTTTTTGGTGTGTGACTTAGGAGATTTTGGAAGCATGGGAACATTTGTTCATTGAAGAGAGGTGGGTTTTGTGAGAAATGAAGTATATTTAGGAGGCTTTGGTGTGAATAGAGGTGTGTGAAGTATAGGATCGAGAGCCCTTTTAAATTTTGAATTGTGTATTTAGTATGTAAGGCTCATAACTTTGGTTGGCATGCGTGTGGAAAAGGAGACAGTTATGTGTTGGCAGGTATTAGTTTTAGTGTTTTGATTGTAAATATAGTGGCAGCGCCCAGAATTTGGAGGCATGGCAGACAGTCTTGGATGACAGAGTCGAGTTGTTTTGACAGATATGTTATGGCCTGTGGAGTATTGTCACAGGACTGACATAAAAGTTTAAGGGTGAGGTTGTGTTTGTGTGGACATATAAGGTGAAAGGTTTGGTAGGATTTGTCAGTCCTAGGGCAGGGGTCTTTAGGAGGGCCTCTTTCAGTTTGTGAAAATGAGAATTAATTGGGTTTGAGGGGTTTAAAAGTTTGTGGATAGGGACAGGTATGTTTCAAATGAGGTCTTTTGGTGTGTGGAAATGGCTTGGTTTGTAGGAGTTATGGTGAGTTCAAGATAGGTTACTTTTGTTTTGGCAATTTGGGTTTTAGTGGGAGAGACTCGATACCCATGTTTTCCCAGAAAGCTAAGTAATTAAGAGGAATATTGAATGTAAAGATTATATGAGGGACTGTATAGGAGAAGTTCATTAACACATTATAGAAGGTTATCAGGGATTAAGTTTAAATTAGATAGGTTTTGGGAAAGGGCTTGTTCAAAGAGGTGAAGATCATTCCTGAAGCTTTGTGGTAGGACCATCCAGGTTAATTGGTTGAGTTTTGTGGGTTTTGGTATACCTAGGTGATTAAAAGAGATTTTGGCAGGCTGTGTTAATGGGAATAGTGAAGAAGGCATTTCTTAAGTGTAGGATGAAGAGATGGGTGGTGTTAAGTGGAATGTGAGAAAGCAGAATGTAGGGGTTTAGAATGATAGGGTGAATGAGGATGACAGATTTTGAGCAAGCCAGCATGACTTATCTGGGTTTTTAATAGTCAGTGTGGGGTGTTGTGAGGAGGCTTGGTTGGTTTTAGGATGTTTACTTGAACAACTTGAAGATGATGGGTTTGGATCCCATTTAAGCTAGATAGAATTAAAGGATATTCGGGTTGGTTAAGGTAAGCTGAGGGGTTTTGCAGACTGACCGTGATAGGTGTATGGTGGTGCATAATGTTGGATGTGGGAATGTCCCAGACTAGGGGATTTACAAGACTTCCTCCCACCTTCCAAGGGAGGAAAAGGAGGATATAGAGGAAGGGAGAGAGGCACCTGGGCAGCAAAGTAAAATGAAGGGGGTGGAATAGCAAGAGGGGCTGCGAGGGCTGAACTGTATGGAAGCTTGAAATTTTGTGAAATAACTCAAAAGGAGTGAGTAAAGGGTGTGCTGAATACAAAGCAGAGCAGTGGCTCAGTCATTTTAGGAGTGAAATATATTTTATATACTTTGACAATAGAGACAGAGGAGTTAAGGAGGAATTCTTCACATTCTGGTGAGTTTGAATATGAAGCCCCCATGTTCAGTAAGAATGAGACAGGCTTACCAGATACTGAGAGTATTACCCTAGGTTCTGCGATGACACTGATGGCAGGAGCAGTAGGGGTGGCAGTTCCTGGGTTCAATCAGTTTTCAGTAGCCAAGCCAAGGAATTTAGACAGCCCCAGTTGTGAATGAGGACATCTGGGATTGTTAGAAATGACCAAACAGGAGGGAGAGTCTCACTGGTCTCAGTCTGACTTCCAGTGCCCTTTTTCCGCAAATAGAACACGGGTTGGGGTTGGCCTAGGATCTGGGCATGTCCTTTCCCAGTGACCTGGCTTGCCACACTTGGAGCGTGGTCCTGGCGGTGGATGGAGTCTTGCTGGGGGTTGGAAAGTTTTTGGGAGCTTACAGAACTGTGTTGAAGGGCTGCTGCCAGTAGTTGGTGTCTGGCCTTTTAGTTTTTGAGCCTTTCACGCCTCGTCTCTATTGTTAAAAACCTTAAAGGCAGTTTTGATAAGATCTTGAAACGATGTTTGGGAACCATCCTCTAATCTTTGAATTTTTTTTTTACATATGTCAGGAGCTGATTGAAAGATAAAATGAAGGTGTAAGTAAATGTTACCTTTATCAGAATTGGGGGTAAAAGTAGTATCTTAAACACGGCCTCTGAGAGGCAAGAGAAGAAAAGAGCAGGGTTTTGGTCAGGATCTTGTGTAGTTTCTCTGGTTTATTTCATAGTTAACTAGTTTTAGAGTCACTTTGTTTATTTTAAGCAGTAGGCAAGTTATTATGTAGCCCCTTTTCTATCTGGAGAGTTAATTTGGTAATTCCAGGAAGGCTCTGTGCAGGGCATTGCCATGGTTCCTATAGGATAATAGACTGAGTACTGCTGATGGACGGTGTTGGCATGGGATTGAGCTGCTGCCCAGATGTGTTCCATCTCTTCTGGGGAAAGGGAGGAGGAAAGAATAACATAAGTTATGCTAGGGAAGGTCATAGGACTGGGTGATGTGGAGGAATTTTTACAGTAAATTGCAGGGTTAGAGGTAAAGGAGCCTACTCATTTTTCAGTTGAGAGAGGTTGCCTAGGGAGAAAGGAACATGAACACATACTATGCTATCCTAAGCTCTTTGCCCTGGCCACCTGAGAGGAAGGACAGGAATGGAACTTTGGGGACAACTGGGGACAGAGGATGTTGGGTATGAGAGCAAGCATGAGGGGGAGAGGGAAAAGGAAGGAGGAGGTTGTGAATAAGGAGAATCTGAAAAGGATTATAGGTTTGACAGAGGGAGAGCTTGGATTGGAGGTAGAGGAAAGCTTGAGCATAGGGGACATCAGATGATTTTCCGTTGTTTTGGAGTCAATTGTTGAGGTTACAGAGAATTTGGAAGTTAAATAGTTAAGGATATGGATAATTTGAAAGTTAGAGGTCCTGTCTTTGGGCCTGTTATTGTCCAACTGATTGTGGGGTCAAGCCATATTACAGAAGAAAATGAGATGCTTTGGTCTTAGAGGAAGACCTAAATTTTTAGGGTTGTGAAGGAGACATCCAAGAGGGGTATCTTGGGGAGGTTTAGAGAAGTCTTGACCCATGTTGAAGAAATGGGGAAGGGTTAGAATTTCTATCTCTAGGAGCTCTTGGAGTTCCAAGAGTGAGAAACAGTAGAAGGATGCGGCATCCCCATGGACTTCAACTGTTTCTATGAGGAGTGTGTAAGTTTGCTTTAAGAGTGTCCCCTTGAAAAGCAACGACCACGACAACCTGAGTGTGACCCAGTGGTAGCTACAAGAGACCTCACATCTGGCACGAGGGTTTTCGATGGGATTTCTGTCCTGAACAAAAACGAGCAAAAGAGAATTCAGAGTTAAGAGTAGAAAAACTCACCCACTGATTAGTGACCAGTGTTGGATGAAGTGCCCAGCAATGGAGATGGTCCTGCCGGAGCGCTCAAGTTGGAGAAAAAGGAAAGAGAAAAGGGGTGACAGAGGAGAGAGGACTGGGGAGAATGCATGGAGGAAAGGGCTAGGCATGTGGACAATTTAGGACTTGGCCTGTGGTGGGACCTTAAACCCCATTCCCAAGTTTCAGCACTAAATGTTAGGTCAAGAAACAAACAGAGAGGAAAGGAGGGATGGGAGATGGGTGACTCAACAACAACACAGGTTAATTCCAGGAAAGAAAACCTGTGGAGCACGTCTCTGTATAAGTCTGAAGCCCACCCACTTACAGACTAAGGATAATTTATAGGGATTGGGAAAGGGGTGCTTGCTAGTGAATTACTAAGGGGGAGGGAGTAGCTAAGCAGAAGACTTGTATTTAGCTAGCTGCTACTTAAAAGGATGCACTCTGCATCCTTGAGAAGTGTCTATTCATATGTTTTGCCCACTTTGTAATGAGGCTGTTAGTTTTTTTCTTTTCAGCTTGTTTTGAGTTGCTTGTAGATCCTAGATGTTAGGCCTTTGTCAGAAATAAAGTGGGAAAATATTTTTTTTCCCAGTCTGTGGGCTGTCTTCTCATCCTCTTGATGGTTTCTTTGGCTTAAGGCTAACAATAATTAGAAACAACTTTGTTGATGAGTTTTGTTATAAAGCAAATTTTAAAAAATGAAGTGGTGGCAGAAGGTGGAAATAAGATCAAGAAATTCACTTTTTTAAGATAAAAAAATAAGAGCATAATGCAAGAATAGGATTCACCTGAAGCTAGGAGATGAAAGCAATGTTTAAAGGAGAGTTTGAGGATACAAGGAATTACCTTGATTATGCAACTTGAGTTACAAGATGTCCCATGGCCTACAGGTAGATGTATACCAGGTCATAATTGATAAAAAAGACAATCTTTTGACTCTCAACTATAATATGCAAAAGGATAGTCTCACTCTGTGACCATGAATACTCTCTTGAATTCAGTAGGTGGACAAATTTAGCAAGACAGTCTTACACTATGCATTCTTGTTTTAATTTTTCTATTATGCATTATTCTTTGGGTGCTGTAAAAATATTTGCCAAATTCAAAGTCACTAAAACTTTCTTCTGAATTTTTAAAGAAGTTCTATAGTTTTGACTCTTATAGCTGTAGCTCATTTCAAATTCATTTTTATATGTTATGAAAGGAGGGTTAAAACTTAATTTATAATTCATTTCTATTCAATTGTTCTAGCACCATTTGTTGAAAATGTTACTTTTTATGCCAATTCACTTGACTTGGACTTTCTTAAAAATCAGTTGACCATACACGTGTGTAGGTATGTTTTGGATCCTCTTCTCTATTCTATTGAACTATTGCCTCTCTTTATGTTGATGTCACATTCTCTTGATTAGTTTAGCATTATAGCATATCCTGGAATCACAAAAGGCAACTTTTTCAACTTTGTTCTTCTTTATAAAATTACTTTTGCATTTCCATGTGAATTTTTAAGTAAGCTTATCTGTTTCCACAAAGAAGCCTGTTGGGGTTTTGATTTTGATTTCATTGAATCTGTAGATCAATTCGAGAGAACTGGTACCATTACAATAATACAATTTCTTATCTACAGCCATACCATATCTCTCCTTTTATTTAAGTCTTCTTTAATTTACCTCAGTAACATTTTGTAATGTTCCATTTCATAATATTCAGAATGATAACAAACTTGCTGTACTGACTTATTTGTTCTTATAACACGTGCAGATAGAGTAGGATTTTTTCTATAGATTATCAAATCATCTTTGAATATAGAGTTTTAATTTTTTTCTTCCAATCTCAATTGGCTTTATTCATTTTCCTTATTTCACTGACTATAATCTGCAGCACAATTTTCACAACATGAAAGTAGACATCCTTACCATGTTTGTGATCTCGGTGGGAAAAGCATTTAACCTTTTTCCAGTAAGTACAATGTTTGTGATAGGTGTTTCATAGATGCCTTTCATCAGGTTTAAGAAACATGCTTCTATGCCTGCATTTTTTATAGTTTGTTGTTTGATGAGATGTTAAATTTTTCCAAATCTATTAACTTTTAAGATGACATTTCTTATTTTTTAGTTTTAGGCTTTTAAAATGATAAATTACATTGAGAGATGTTTTTCTTAACATATTTTCTTTAAGTTTTCCAGTTATCAAGGTATAAATTATAAATAAAAATTATGTACATTTAAGGTGTGCAACTTGATGTTTTGGAATATGTATATATGAAAAAATGATCACCACAGTCAAGCTAATTAACATTTCTATCCCCTCACATAATTTCCATTTTCTGTGTGTGTGTGTGTGTGTGTGTGTGTGTGTGTGTGTGTGTGTGTGTGAGATAAGACCACTTAAGATTCACCCTCTTCTGGAAATATACTCAGAGGAACTCAAATCATTCTATTACAAAGAAGCCTGCACACACATGTTTATTGCAGCATTATTCACAATAGCAAAAAATGGAACCAACCATGCTGCCCATCAAAAGTGGATTCTATTTAAAAAAATGTGGTACATATACATGATGGAATGTTACATAGTCATAAAGAAGGACAAAATTATAGATGTCATGTTATTTTTGATGGATTTAGAGGCTATCATGCCCAGTGCTCTATCACAGAAACAAAGAACTGAGTACCACATGTTTTCATTAATAAGTGGACCCTGAACATTTATCATAATACTATAAGACAGTGTTTGGCAGTAGCAGATGCTACCTGGGAGTGGGTGGGCACATAACTTCAATAAGGGTACCTGACCTTAAACTGGGTGAAGTAGGGTGCAAAGGGAGGCACAAACTTTACCTGTACAACAAATATTTATCTACCTAATCCTGAATTTTACCCCATATCTTAAAAAGAGAAAAGAAAAAGAAAGGAAAAAAAAGAGAATGTTGCCAATTACAAACTCAGTTTTTAAAAAAAATAAAATAAATTCAGTCTATTGTAAGTTTTTAATTTCTTCTTGAGTGAGTCTAGAAGATTTGCACTACCATGAAGGGATTTATCCATTTCATTTAAATTGTTAAGTTTATTGGTGGAAAGATATTTATAATATTATTTTGTGTTTGATATCTGTAAAATCTATAGTTATGTAAAATTCTTCATTTTTATATTGAAAATTTCTCTCTTCTCTTCTTTATTCTTCATGTGTCTGTTTTGACTTTTTAATAAATTTGTTTATCATCTGGAAGAATTGTCAATGTGTTACATTAATTGTCAAATTGTCAGTGTTTTTATGTTTTAAATTTTATTGATTTCTTTTGATCTTTATTATTTTTCATCTGCTGCTCACATAAAGTTAAATTTGCTTTAATTTTTCTCTTTCTTTCCTTTTTTTTTTGAGTCAGAGTATCACTCTGTCATCCAGGTTGAAGTGCAGTGGCATGCTCAAGACCACTATAGCCTTGACCTGCTGGCCTCAAGTGATCCTTCTACTCTGGCTTTCCAAGTAGCTAGAACTACAGATGTGTGCCATCATGCCTAGCTTATTTTTTGGTTTATTGTAGATATGAGGTCTCACCATGTTTCCAAGGTTGGTCACGAGCTCCTGGACTCAAGCAATCCTCTTGCCTCCACTTCCCAAACTGCTGGGATTACAGACATGAGCCACTGCACCTGGCTGTTATGTTGTATTTTAATTTTAATTCGGATTGAGATCTTTTTATATTTTATTTTTATTTCTTCTTAGAGTCATGTTTTATTTAGCAATGTTTTATTTTGTTTTCAAATATTGGGGATTACCAATATCTTTCTTTTGTTGAACCCTAATTTAATTTTATAGTGGTCAAAGAACATAAAAGAAATGATTGGAATTATGCTTGTGGATTTTTTTGTACCTGAGCTGCAACATCAGCTTTCCAGGGTGTCCAACTGCTGATTTGTCTTGCAGGTGTTAAACTTGTAGCACCCTAAATCTCATAATCCAATCCTCAATACCAATCTCTCTTTTTCTCTCTTTACACACACACACACACACACACACACACACACACACACACACACACACACACACACACATAGATTGTGTTTCTATTAGTTCTGTTTTTCTGGAATCTTAATTCAGATTTTGGTTTTATGGCCCAGAATATCGAGTATCTTACAAAATAGTCAATGTGGGGCAACTCCCTCGAGTCTCCTCCCACTGTGGAGCTTTTCTGTCCTCTCAATAAATCCTGCTTTCCAAAAAGAAAATATTCAATGTGGCTTTGAGTAGAATATATGCTATTCTATTTTTGAGAGGATTGTTGTATTATTGTCAAATAGTCAATTTGGTTGATGTTGCCATTCAAGTCTACTACACTTTTATTTATTTTCTCACCTTTTGCATCAATTCTTGAGAAAGTGATACTGAAATATTCAAATACAATTGTAAATCTATCTATTTCTTGTTACCTATTTTTATCAGATTTCACTTCATGTATATTTTGTAAATTCATAACCTCCAATGTGATTGTATCACTTCACATTTTGAACTCTGATATTAGATGAATATACAGTTAGGATTGAGTCCTCATCACAAATGGACGCCTCTATTGTTTAAAAAAAAGCACTTTATTTCCTGGCAATATTATTTTTTCTGAAAGCTATTTTGTCTCATATTATTGTAGCAGTTCTAAACTTCTTTTCATTAGTGTTGAGATGGCATATATTTTTCAAATTTTTCTACTTTAGATTTATTTGTGTCTTTATATTTAAAGTTGCTTTTATGCGGTAAGGATATTGTTGGAGTTTACTTTTCATCTAATATGGAAGTCTCTGATTTTCACTCTGATGTTTAAATTATTTATAGTCAATGCAATTATCAATATTTAATCTAGAGTTACCATGTTGCTATATTTTTGTTTTTCTCATTTGTATTTTGTTCCCCTTTTCTTTGTTTCTTTGGGTTAATCAAGTATTTTTTGTGATTACATTTATCTCCCTCTTTTTGTTTATTAGCTGTTACTGATCAGCTTTTTCAGTTTTGCTGTTTTAATTATTGCTTTGGGGCTTATAGTACACATGTATGACTTGTCACAGTCTACTTTCAAGCAATATTACACTTCCTTACACACTGTATTAGAATACAAGGATATTTTTTCTACTCCTTAAAATATTATCCTTTTGTTATCATGTTTTAGTTCCAGATATTTTTTATATCTTGAATACATTGCTATTTTATTTCCTTTAAATGATTAATTATATTTAAATGAATTTTTTAAAAACAGAAATTGTATATGTATGCATGTTCTTATCATTTTCAGAGCTATTTGTTCTGTTGTTTAAATCCATATCATTTTTGTTCTTTCTTAAGGACTTCCAATAATATTCATTTCAGCACAGGTGACTGGTAATAAAAATGGTTGCCTTTCCAAAGAGTTAAAAAAGGTCTTTATTATTATTGTTATTTTTTAAAAAGACATGATTGGGTATAGAATTTCAGTATGACAATCTGTGTCCTGTAGTAGTTAGGGATGTTGCTCAACTGTCTTCTGAGTTGAAATGTTTGTGGTGAGAAATCTTTTTATTCTAATTTTTGTTCCTCTCCGTATAATGCATAATTTTTAAAAATCTGACTGACTTTAACATTTTATTTGTATTATGGGATTATGATATGTTTTGACATGCTTTTTATTTTCCATATTTTCTCCCCATGGGGCAGTTTATAGTTTTTGACAAATTTGAAATATTTTAGCAATTATTTATTCTAATATCTACACTCCCTCCTTTGGAGTATAGATATTACAATGGCAATTACAAATTCAATTGTCTTTTTGAATTGTCTTAAAATTCAATCGTTCTTTTGAATTGTTTTAAAATATAATGAATTTCTGGTCATTTTATACATTTAAACAATTCTCTATCGCTATCCTTTGAAGCCCTTTGTAAGAATGTGGCAGCTCCCCCTTCTTGGTGGTGTCCTGTTCCCCAGTATTTATTGATGGATGGGGGGGAGTTCAGGCTTAGTAAGAAAGAGAATATGTCTATTGGCCACTCCTATCTGTCATGACTCCTGATGCATCCTGACCAGTGAGGTGTCAGTCTTGGCCGATGTTGTCAATAGAACTATCTTTGATCTAGGAGAAGAATAAAACTACCTTGTTACCTTATGTTGTTCTATGGAAGTCTGGAATTCCTAGGTCTAGGTCATATTTGTTGGAGATAAGACACTCAGATATTGTTTTGTTTCTTCAACCATGGGGTCCCAAACCAGTTCTCTTTCTTACTGCCATCTTTCAATGTTCCTTGGTGGCCTCTTGCATTATTTACAGAATTGTAAGTTATGAGGAGGAGGAGCCTAGAGAAAAAATTCCAAACCACCTTGTCTAGACTTGAGCTTCTCTGCACAAGTCTTTCCATCTGTAAATGGGTATAAAAACAGACTATATCTTCCAGAGTTATAGAAAGAGTGCTATGTCTGGTGCCTTTTAAGTAGCTAGTCATTGTTCACTATTTCTTTTGCATCCTCTGTCACCTCATTCACATGTGCCATCCTGTCCACATTTTCAAATCTTTAACATTCCCTCATATTATGCCATCTCATATTATTTTGGAACTATGTTGCCAATATCCTTCCACTGTTAACCTGTTTTAAACTACATCAAGAGCGTTTGGTTAGGGCTTGAAAATGTTAAGATAGAGGAAGTTATGGAAAGCAAATGTACCCTCTGCTACATTTTCATACTTTATTATAAAACACTGTGACCTCTAATCAGTTCTTTGGTTGTCTTTACCCACATTCCTTATGCTGCCTTGAACCAGTCACATAACTGAGGCGCTACAAGTTTAACTGAAATCTTCGGTCAAATAAAACCAATACTGTTCTGGGTTTTGTTCACGTTGATTAGTTTTTTTTTCTTTTTTTCTTTCTCTTTCTTTTTTCTTTCTTTCTTTCTTTCTTTCTCTTTTTATTATTATTTTTAAGTCTTGTCATTCTTTGGGGCTCAGAACAGAAATATTAAAAAGTACAGTGAAGATATAATAAGTAATAATTCCCTACTCAGGAAAAAATATTTTTAGTGAATAAATTTTGCTCAATATTATTTGAAAGTTAAAGAAATAAACAATCAGTAAGCTATATATGAACAATCAATTATTTTATATACATTAAGTCCCAAGACAGGGATAAAAATGAATCCTCACATAATTGCGTGGCAGAGAAAGAATTATGTCAGACATTAAAGATGTCCTGATACCTGTCACTTGATATTGGTTTTCTGTCACAAGTGCTGTGAAGTGTGTAATACATTCTGATGGGCAGATGGAGGTGAGAGTTTGATATATTGACACAACACTAATAACTCAGCAGACTCCAAGATTAATGGCACACTGTGTTTAGTGAATGCAAACACCATTCATCATGTACCTATTTATCTGAATTCAGAGAGAGAAAGAATAAAATGAAGGTACTTCAGAAATTATTTTTGCATTAATTAAACATTTGTTTTTCATAGAAAGAATTAATAGTGAAATAGGATAATTAAAACTCTAGTGCCAAAAACTCACACTGATTCTAATAACTAATGACATATATAATTATCTCTAAGATGGAAGAAAGGCAAAAAATATAACTTGTAAAACTAATGTGCATTAAATAATATTTCTACCAATTTAATATATTTTTTTAATTCTCACAACAAAACAAGATAAGACATACTATGTTGGTTTGATTTTTAAAAGAGAATATAATCTCAGATAGATTAAGTGAATTTCTCATGATAACAAACTTGCTAAAATAGCAGGTGTAGTTTATAACTAGTGATTCCTTTAATCAAAACTCATGGCACTTGAGCTGTGACTGATAATCAGTCTGTGGTAGAAAATACTAAAAATAATCTAGGCTGTTTTATAGTGCTGTGAAGTCAAAAACAATCAATCAAAATAAGCCTAGCATCAACATAAAGCTTTTCTTATTGTGATAATACAAACATTAAAGGAATAAAGAATGTAACTTATGAAAATAGTGCAAATATGGAGACTTCTGCTTTCAACTAAGATGGAGGAATTGGGCTGAAATCACTGTCTTCGTCATCATCATCATCATTATAACAATAACAAAAATAGAGACACAATCTGAAACTCTGGTATTCAGACATTAAATATCAGACTAAGCAGGACAGTGATCTATGAACTCTGAGAAAACAAATAAGAAAAAAAAATGATGGTTGCAGCTTACTACCTGGAAAGTTTCCAAGCTATCTCAGAGAGAGAAAAACCAGCCAGAGGTGCAAGAGTTGCTTTGAATTGAGAAGACATGGGTGAAGAGCTGGTAAGGTTAAGGTTGGTAGAGTTCACAAAGCAGATCACCAGACTGTTGGAAGGCAGAATCTTGCAAAGACAGAGTGCTGCAGAGATCTGCAATTTCTTTCAGGTCTTCAGCTGAGTACTGACCAGTGAATGAAACAATTACCTAAGGTCTGGTAAAGAACTACCTTAACAAATTATAGGAAAAATTCGTAGCATTCACGTACGGCTGGAAATAGTTTGTGCTCCCATAGTCACAGGAAAAAACAAAATGAAAACAAAAAAACAATTGAAAGGAATATAAAGAAACTTGCCCAGTAGAAAAAAAACAAAGGGACAAGAATAGTTAACGTTTACAACAGCATTATTGTAGAGACTGCTCAGAAGGTTATTGCTCCAGTTGTGGGGTAGAATTTGTCCTAAACTACTGTGGTTCCAGTCTTTTCCAACAAAGCTTAAAGGTATGAAAAAAAGCATAAAAAAATCAAGCTGTCTCCAAGTAAGTTAACTGAATCCTAAAATAAAGTTCAATGATATTTATAGAAAGTGCCATGCAGGCTGGTGGCTCAAAGCCTGTATTCCCAGCACTTTGGGAGGCTGAGGAGAGGGAATTGCCTGAGCCCACAGGTTCAAGACCAGCCTGAGCAATTTGGCAAGACCTCATCTCTACAATAAAAATCAGAGTATTAGCCAGACGTGGTAGTGTACTCCTGTAGTTCCGGCTACTTGGAAGGCGAAAGGATCGCCTGAGCCCAGGATTGCCTGAGCCTGGGCGACAGAGTGAGAGTCCAGCTAAAATAATTGATTGATTAATTTTTTAAAATGCCACCCAACAAAATAACACTCACAATATCTGCCAATCAAGAAACAATTACCAAGCTTACAAAAATTGTAGAAAACTATAAACTATGATGAGGAAAAAAATAAATACATTCAAACTAATTGACAAATAACACAGATATTAGAATGACTAGGCACAGACATAAAAAGACATTTTTAGTGATACTAAACTTCAAATTAAAGAACTTGAAGATAGAAATAGAAACTATTCAAAATAAAATTGAGTGAAAAATTTTGGAAAAAAGTCAACCACACATCACTGAATTGTGGGACAATTTAAGAGGTCAAACATGTTAGTAATTTGAATGTTTGAAGGACAAAAGGTGCTAATATTTGAGAAATTGTGGTTGAAATTCTTCCAAATTTTTTTCTTTTGAAAATACTGATAAGAGAGAGTCAGCAAAGAAAGAGCAGTTGTTAATAAAGAACCAAATAGGAATTGTAAAGCAGAAAATTACAATAGCAAAAATTTTTAAATCTCATAAAATGGGCTCAGTATTGGAATAGAAGAGACAAAAGACAGAATCACTGAACTTGAAGAAAATTAATCAGATTTACTCAAACTTTTTTTTTTTTTTTTTGAGTTGGAGTCTCACTCTGTCGCCCAGACTGGAGTGCAGTGGCTGTTTCCGGCCACCACGGCCTCAACCTGCTGGGCTCCGGCGATCCTTCCGCCTCAGCCTTCCAAGTAGCTGGAACTACAGGCGCGCGCTACCACGCCTGGCTGATTTTTTGATTTATTGTAGAGATGAGGTCTCACCTGCCCAGGTGGGTCTCGAACCCATCGGCTCAGGCAATCCACTCACCTCAGCCTCCCAAAGGCGCGGGATTACAGGCTGAGCCACCGAACCCGGCTAGATTTACTCAATCTTGACAAAAGAGAGAGCAAATATTTATTTTTTAATTTAATTTTTTTTAAAGAAGAGAGACCCAGGAACCTTTGGGACAACACCAAAACACATCATTAGTATGTTCATAATGACAGGAAAAACAAAAAAAAAAAACAAAAAACCAGAGGATAAGGAGTAGGGCTGAAAGATAATCTGAAAAATAGTGACTAAGAATTTCCTTATTTGACAAAATATATAAAATTGTAAATTCAGTTATTTGAGCACGCTCCAAACAGTATTAAATCAAATAAATACTCACCAAGAAATCTCCTAATCAAATGTATGAAAACTAAAGACAAGGTGAAAATCTTGAGTGCAGATGAGGAAAAAAAATGCATTATTCATAGTGAAGCAACAATTCAAATATGTGCTTTTTTGAATCGGAGTCTCACTCTGTCACTCAGGCTGGAGTGCAGTGGCACGTTCCTGGTCACTGCAGCCTCACCCTGCAGGGCTCAGGCAATCCTTCCACCTCAGCCTTCAGGTAGCTGGAACTACAGACGTGTCACCACGCCCAGCTAGTTTTTCTGGATTTATTTTAGAGATGAGGTCCTGCCAAGTATTCCAGGCTGGTCTCAAACCTGTGGTCTCAGGCAATCTTCTCACCTTGGCCTTCTAAAATGCTAGGATTATAGGTGTAAGCCACCACGCCCGTCCAATTCAAATGTTAATGGACATCTCCTATAAAGCTATAAAGGACAGAAAGAAAGTGAACCAGTATTTTAAGTGTTAGAAAAAAGTGAAACTATCAACTGAAAATTTTTATTTCTGACAAAACTATCCTTCAAGAATGAAGGGAAATAAAACACTCTCAAATGAAGGAAAGCTAAGATAGTTTATTAATTTATTTTTTAAATTTTTTAATGTTAAAGTTGCGGGGTACAATTCAAAGTTAGGAACACAAATATTCATTATGCAGTCACCCTTGTTAATAAGCTCTGTTTCCCCCCTCCTCTGGCAGTTTCCCATTACTACCAAATCCACCCCTCCATCTCGTGGCAGTTTCCCACTATTGCCAATCCTTTTCTTATAGTATTATGATAATTGTTCAAGGTTCAATTGTAGAATGAGAACATATGGTACTCAGTTCTTTGTTTCTGTGATAGATTACTCAGTGTTATAGACTCTAAGTCCCTCCAAGTTGATGGAATCTTCACAATTTTGTCCTTCCTTATTGCTGCATAATATTCCATTGTGTATGTGAACCACATTTTTTAAATCCAATCCTCTTGATGGGCAGCACAGCTGGTTCCATGTTTTGGGGTATTGTAAATAATGCTGCAATAAACATGCGTGCACAAGTGTTTTTTTCATAGAGTGATTTGAGATCCTCTGGGTATATTCCCAGAAGGAGGATCATGGGATCTTATAGAAGGTCAATTTTTACATCTTTTAAGAATCGCCAAACTGTTTTCCACAGTGGCAGTACTAGCTTACACTCCCACCAACAGTGTAGAAGTGTTCCCTTTCCCCTGCATCCTCTCCAGCATCTGTTGTTTTTTGAGTTATTGATGATGGCCACCCTAACTGGAGTTAGGTGGTATCTCAGTGTGGTTTTAATTTGCATTTCTTTGATGACTAGTGAGGCTGAGCATTTTTTCATGAATCAATAGGCTGCTTATATGTTTTCTTATGAGAAGTATCTATTCATACCGTTTGCCCACTTTGTAATGGAGCTGTTTGTTTTTTTCTTGTCAACGCGTTTGAGTTCCTTGTAGATCCTAAATGCTAGACCTTTGTCAGATACACAGTTGGAAAATATTTTTTCCCCATTTGTGGGCTGTCTTCCCACTCTCTTGATGGTTTCTTTGGCTTTGCAGAAACTTCTCAGTTTGATGAGGTTCCACTTTATCTTATCTCAAATGGCGTGGGCGCTTGGAGTTTTGATCAGGAATTGGTTGTCAGTTCCAATTTCCATAAGGGTGTCTCCTACATTTTCTAAGGTTCTTATAGTTTGAGGGTTTACGTTTAGGTCTTTAATACATTTTGAGTTGATTTCTGTGTATGGTAATAGGTAGGGGTCTAATTTTAATCCTCTGCATGTGGTCACCCAGTTTTCCTAGCACAATTTACTGAATAGGTTCTTCTCTACCCAGTGGTTGGTGGTGGAGGCTTTGTCAAAGATGAGTTGGTTGAGAAATTGAGGTTTTGCCTCCAGAATCTCAATCCTATTGTATTGGTGTATATGTTTGTTCTTGTAACAATACCAGGCTGTTTTGATTACTGCAACCATATAATAAAGTTTAAAGTCTAGGAGTGTGCTACCTCCCACTACTTTTTTTTTTTTTTTTTTTTTTTTTTGCTGAGGATTGATTTGGCTATTCATGGTCATTTATGTTTTCATATGAGTTCCTGTGTTGTTTCCAAGTCTGAGAAGAATGTTGCTGGTAATTTAATGGGTATTGCGCTCAATATGCAGGTTGCCTTGGGTAGGAGGGACATTTTAAGAATGTTGATTTATCCAATCCATGAGCATGGAATATTTTTCCATTTGTTAGTGTCATCTTTGGTTTCTCTGAGTAGTGTTTTGTAGTTCTCATTGTAGAGGTATTTCATTTCTCTGGTTAGGAAGATGCCAAGGTGTTTCTTTTTGTGTGTGTGTGTGTGCCTATTGTGAATGGGATTGTGTTTTTACTTGAATTTCTGTCTATTTGTTGTTGGTATATAGGAATGCAACTCTCTTTTTTCAAAAATGTATCGATCTATCTATCTATTTATTTATTATAGAGATGTGGGATACAATTCAGGGTTAGATATATAAACAATGATCATGCAGGTACCCTTGTTGATGAGGTATGCCCCTCCCTCCCCTAGCAGTTTCCCTCAATTGACAAGCCAACCCCCCTCCCCTGACAGTTTTCCAACACTCCCAATCCCTTTCTTATAGCATTATGATTATTCAAGGTCAGTTTATGAGTGAGAACATATGGAACTCAGTTCTGTGTTTCTGTGATAGATCACTGAGTATGATCGACTCCAAATCCATCCAAGTTGCT